>NC_058134.1:129938308-129965760 GCF_016433145.1 Gracilinanus agilis
GAGAGAGGGAGAGAGAGAGAGAGAGAGAGAGAGAGACAGAGAGAGAGAGAGAGAGAGAGAGACAGAGAGAGAGAGAGAGAGACAGAGACAGAGAGAGAGAGACAGAGAGAGGCAAATGTCAGAGAGATGGAAAGAGACATGGTCAGGCTTGGGTACTAGATAGTTCAAATTGACATCTTAGTGAGGTTTAAGTGGTTGACATCTTAGTGAGGATTCCTTGGAATGAGGAGAAAGCAGAGACCAAACAGTCCAGATGTGAGATGATAAGGCTCTGTACCAGAATTTTAGCAACATTTAAGAAAGCAGATAGTGTGTATGAGAGATATTATGAAAGTAGTAACAATAGGACTTGGCAACTGATTATACAGGAGAATGAGAGAGAGATTGAGGAATCCAGGATAATACCTACATTGTGAACCTGAGTGACTAGGAAGATGGTGACATCCTCAACTATAATAGGGATTTAGGAAGAGGGAATGATTTATGGGTAAAGACAATGAATTCAGATTTGGATATCTTGATTTTAAGATGTTTATGAGACACTGAGGTGTTCAATAGGCAGTTGGAGATGTGAGACTGAAGATCAGGAGAGAGGTTAGGGCTGGACAAATAGATCTGAGGATCATATGAATAGTGCATCTGTCAGAACAGAATATCTGGTTCATTTACCCCCCCCATGTCACAGTTTTAGTCCCTTGTTATTGGTTCTTCCAGGACTTGGGGCGATGTGGGTAATCTCTCTTCAAGATTATTATTATTAATAATAATTATTAATTATTATTATTACACATATTACTCAGGAAATTTTCTCTTGTCAATAAAAAAAAATCAGATCCTGGAATTTGGGGATAGTTAAAGAGCAACTTCTGAGATAGACACTGCTCAAGTATTTCCCCTTCTTCTGACTAGGTGGCTCAGTGCTGAGATGAAGTTGCCAGGACACCTTCCCTCTTTTAATTAGGAGGCAGGTTTTTAGGAAAGATATTGTCCAGAGGTTTCCTTTTTTATCTCACATGTGTTAAGGACATGTTCGCTACTGTCTTACTGATGCTACCATTAACAACTCTTGAAAAAGGGGGAGATCCCTCATAGGCTAACAACATATAACAAACAGTTCGTGGAGAAGTTGGAAGAGAAAAAATTGAAAAAGGCCAGTGTGTTCAATAAAACTGTCCTTATCCCAAGAGTCTGGGCTAACCAACTTATCTTGGGGGAAGCTCCTATTAGTGAAACTCAGTGGAACCATTCTCCCAGATGTGCCAAAGGGCAGCTCCAAGCCAAATAATTCACCCTGATGACAGCTCTAGTCATGGATTTTAATTATCATATGTCTTTTCTTTTCTCAATAATGTGCCAATGGGCATGCCCAGACATAGGAAGTTACTTTTGAAAGTTCTAAACAATGGCTCACCAGTTTGAGAGCTCATCAAATTGATTGTAGAATTCCCCTGATTATGGCATCATACTTGTTTCTCCATGCCCCCCTCCCCAGTACTTAGCACTGTTCCATGATCAAAGAAGCTGTACACATATTTTTGGAATAAATGATCAAACTTTAAATTAAATTATTTAATTCAACAAACATTTATTCAGTGCCTATTCTATCCTTGTGTATTCTGTGTACTAAGCACAGAGTGGGAATGTAAAAATCATGACTGAAACAATGGAACAGCAATAATATGCAGATTTATATACAATACATATATGCATATATAGATGCACATATGTGTATATATGCAGTATATATACATGTGCATGCACAAACATACACATATACATTTATTTACATGTATATTAATAAAGATGATAATTGAATCCATTGTACCATATGAGATCTCTTAAGGAAAGAACAAGTAGAAGAGGTGTACAACACAGCCTTCCTGCACTTCTATGCTTAGGAAATGGGAAATAGGTGATAGATCCTCAAAGGAAACTCTCATGTATGCTACAGAAAATAGGCACATAATTAAGAAGAAAATGAGGAGAATATTGTTGTGGCGACAAGAGAGGAGATAGCATTCAGGAAAAGGGGCTGGTTTTAAAAGCTACACAGAAGGGCAGGTGATGGGTCAGTGGATTGAGAGGCAAGTCTAGAGGATGGGAGGTCTTGGGTTCAAATTTGGCTTCAGACACTTCTTAGCTGTGGGACCCTGGGCAAGTCATTTAACTTCAATTCTTAGCTATTATTGCTCTTCTTCCTTGAACTCATACTTAGTGTTGATTCTGAGATGAAGGGTAAGGGTTTAAAAAATAAATTATATCAAGTAAAATGGAGAATGGCCTTTAGATTTAGCAGTTAGGAAAATAATGATTACATTGGAGAAACCAATTTCAATAGCTAGATTAAACAAAGGACTGAAAAGTGAGAGTGGTGAGGAAATCATAGCCATGATGAAAAATGATCTTTTTAGGAATGTGGCATTGAAAAGAATGAGAAAGGATGATAACTTGAACTGATGTCAAATCAAATAAAGGTCTTTTGTTTTTGTTTTTATTTTTAAGATGGGAATCTTGGACACTTTTTTCATGCTAGTGAGAAGAAACAAATAAGGAGAGACTGAAGATGCAAGAAAAAAGCAGTGCTTGATGGGCCAGTCTTCTAGAAGAGATGATAGGGGATATGGCCAAAGCCATATCCAGCAGAGTTTGTTCAGACAAAAAGGATCCTTTCTTCCTCAAGAACTGGAACAAAGATCAAACAAGTCTGAAAGTATGGAAATGCATTTTGAGGTAATGAGGAAAATATGAAAGAGCTAATAAACGATGGTCTTAATGTTTTCTATAAAGCAGGAGGTGAGATTATCTGATGACCAAGAAGATATTGGGGATAGGATCATGGCCTTGAGATAAGAGGGCAAGGTTTGGAACAGCTGTTGTTGGGAGTCTGATAGAAAGCCAACTCAACAGCTCTTTAGAATGAGAAATGTCACCATTTATCATATCCCATATTCTGTGCTTTTTCTTATATCCTCTAAGCATTCATTGTGTGTGTTTATGTAAATTAATTTGAATTAATACAGCTAGTAACCTTTAATGAGATCATATTAAATCTTTTAAAGTCCTTACACATATTGCATCTTTCTAGCAACTAATTCTGTAATTCAGCAGGGAAATTTAAGGAAAACTTATTGGACATTTTTTTGCCCTTTATTAATCCTCATGGCTGTTTATGACTCTGACTCTATTCATCTCTAGGCATTTATAGGCTTTCTCTCAGTATTTTCAAGCTTTATTAAATAATTAAGAACAGATATAGGGGAACATGATTTCAGGACCACTCTTCCTGTTTTGTCTGGGAAAAGGGACCTATTGTGCATGTTCTAGTCTGTAACTCAACAAAGATTCAAGTGCCTACTTTATAATAATGCACGTTGTACTTGCTCATAGACTTAATGGGAAGCCCAAATGAAACACAAATAATGTGTTTTGTAAAGTTGAGGAATAGTGGTTGTATTTGTGATTTTTTTGGTGTAGAGAACTCCTGAATGAAGAGATTCTCTCTACTAATTGAAAATGGCACCTTCTCTACAACTTATACTCTTAGAGAACTACCTAGCACAGTAAAAGGTTAAATAATTTGCTGAAGATCACATAGCCAGGGTTTGTCAGAAGTGGGACTTGAACACAAGCCCTCCTGATTTCAAGGATGAATTTTTATCAACTATACCACAATGTCTAACAAAAACTTTAAAGCACCACATAAATGCTACATATCCATCATCATCGTTTTCATCCACATTTGCCATGCTAATACTGGGAATAAGCCAAGTATTTTAGCTTGACCCAACTTCAATTAATTCCTGAATCTCCTGGACATCCATGGATGTAGAAGATCTTCTCAGGGAATATTTCCTCTTCCTCACTTAAAGTAAGTCAGATTTGGCTTAAAATTAAAATTTTCCACTCCTGGCCTGAGCTGAGGAATACTTTCTATGTGATAGGCAGTGTGTTTTGATGATCTTCCATCATGACAAAATCAATTTATCCATAATCTTCATCTGCTTTGTCTTCACTTATACTCCAAATTAACTCTAACTTTGAATCTTCCCAATTCTGTCATTGGTATTACTACTCTCTTAGTCTCCTAAGGTTAAAATCTTGAAGCAATCTTTAATTCCCTCTTTTCCCTTACTCTTCATATCAGTTAGGTTATCAAGTCCTATAACTTTTTCATTATTAAAAATAAACTAGGTCTTCTTTTCAAGTCAAATCCACTAGCATTTATTAAATACTTTACAATGTGCTAACAACTTTGCAAATTTCTGGGCATACAAAGAAAGGCAAAAGGAATGCAGGATCTAACCAAGAAATACAACTGTAAAATCAAGATAGATATTAGATAAATTGGAGATAATCTTAGAAGTATGACTCATATCGAGAACAGGGAAAGGCTTCCACACTAACCACGTCAGCCTAATGATTGTGGTATCGGGTGGGAGAGAATACTGGTCTTGGTATAAGTAGATCTGTGTTTGAACCCTGGATTCTTACATTTTACTGTGAGATCAAGGGAGTTGCAATCTCTCAACTTCAATTGTGGTTTTTTATAGTGAATGCTTTCATTACCTACCTCACAGGGTTGTTGAGAGGAAAGCAATTTGCAAGTCTTACAGTTCTGTAGACATGTGAGTTATTATTATCAACTCATGCCTAAGTTACTGCAGCAGTCTCCTAGCTGATCTCCTTAACTTCAATCTTTTTTTCTGTCTAACCTGCCATTCTTAATACACTGCTTTCATCATCCTACTCTTCTTCTTAAATCTTACAATGACATCTTATTTATTTCCTATTGCATTTAGTTTAAACTTTTAGACTGCCAGGCTTTCTAGTCCCCATGAAAATTTCCCTTTCAAAACCCCTATTCAAACCATCCAATCATATATACTACAATTCTTCATTTGGCTAGACTGCCTCTTATTTCTTGCTCATTCCCAATTCATTGCCTTTCCTTTTGTGGGTTTCTTTGGCTTGAAAATTTCTTTCTCCTTTCTACCTTTACAAATTCTTTAATCCTCTCCCCTACCCCCAATATAAATTCTGTCCTTTCCATTTCCTGGACTACTGTAGCTCTCATTGACTTTTTTTTTAATTCTCCCAAGAGTTAAAGCCTATACTATACAATTTTGTTCTTTATTTCTGTGATGTTTGTTAATTTTTTTATGTATCTTATTTTTTGCTTCTTCATTAGTACCATCATCATCACCATTGCAACCATTAATATTGGCACTACTTCTATGAGTTTACATTGATGTAGTGATTTAAAGTATGGAAAGATTTTACATGCATGATCTCATTGGTTTCTTTTGACAATACTGAAATGCTACAGATATTACAGTTCCCTGTTAGATGAAAAACTAAGGATCTTCACAGTAAATTGACTTGCTAAGAAATGTCAGAATTGGAATTCAGGTCTAGTTCTCTCCTGACTACTCTCCTTTATATCAGCAGAAAACATGCCTTTTAAAGTGTTAATCAGAATAATTAGACTTTAGAAGGTGCTCAGAAAGTGCTTTTAATTAATGGACTATTATTATGGATTTGATATTCAAGTAGATAGAATAGATTTTCTAAAGAGAATATTTGATTCTAAGTTCCCCAAATTAGTATCAATTTTTTTCCTGGGGCTTATCTGAATTTGTTAAGAACTAGTAAAAAACATTTCTCATGCCAAGGGTCTTCTTCATATGTGACTCTCTGTGAACTTATAAAAATAGGCTTTATTTTGGATAATCTTTAACCATGAGAAATTTTCCAAATTATACAGAAGTAAATAATCTCTCTATTAGTATTCTTTTTTTGATAGTGTTCAAAAGTAATAGTATAGTTTAAACTTTAATAACTATGGATTGGGGTGGGACAAATGGGAAGATGACAGAGTTAAGTGAGTATTTTTATTGATATCTCCCACCACACTTTTTTTTTTAGAAAAAATTTTTTCCATGGTTACCTGATTCATGTTCTTACTCTCTCCCCCCAAATACCCCCCCCCATAGCTGACACACATTTCCAATGGCTTCTTCATGTGTCATCGATCAAGGCCTATTTCCATATTATCGATAGTTGTACTAGGGTGGTGTTTAGAGTTTACATCCCAAATCATGTCTGCATCAATCCATGTATTCAAGCTGTTGTTTTTCTTCTGAGTTTCCATTCCTGTAGTTCTTTCTCTGAATGTGGGTAGTGTTCTTTTCCATAAATGCCTCAGAATTGTCCTGGGTCATTGCATTGCTGCTAGTACAGAAGTCCATTACATTCAATTTTACCAAAGTGTATCAGTCTTGCGTGCAATGTTCTTCTGGCTGTGCACCTTTCACTCTGCATCAATTCCTGGAGGCCATTCCAGTTCCAAATTGCCATCCAGAATGGCAATTTGGAACTATGCTCAAAGAGCGCTGAAAGATTGCCTGACCTTTGATCCAGCCATACCATTGCTGGGTTTGTACCCCAAAGTGATCATAGGGAAAAAGACATGCACAAAAATATTTATAGCCACACTCTTTGTAGTTGTAAAAAACTGGAAAATGAGGGTATGCCTGTCAATTGGGGAATGGCTGAACAAATTGTGGAATATGCTGGTGATGGAATACTATTGTGCTCAAAGGAATAATAAACTGGAGGAATTCCACAACACCTTTTTAAAAAAGCTTATCAAGCCAAATTCTTAGTGGGAAAACGAGTCAGAAGTTAGAATGGGTCATTTTTCCAGCCCAGGGCAGCTTAGGAAGACAGAAAGGGATGTCTACAGACACCGAGATGGGGTCTGGACAGGAGGAACATGGTACAAACAGCACAATCTTGGAGGAGGCAACAACAGAGGCAGGGTAGGAATGTGAGGAGACTTAATACCTGGCCAGAATGAGATTCTAGTGGACTCCTATGCCTGTTCTGGGCTCAAGGTCTAGTGCCATTTGTCAGCTCCATTGACCATTACTCAGTTCTGAGCTACAGTTCTAGAGTTGAGAGGAGTGGTTGTAGTCATGATAGAACAGAGTCCTACCTGGGTAAGGACCAGAGTATAAATCAGGGAAGTAATGACGAGAACTTTCTAGAGCATACCATCTTGGAAGAATTGAAAATGTATACACACCTGTATCTAACTATAAAAGTAGCAGAAGGACATAAAAGTCAAAAGATCAGGCCAGGCATCCTCCTCATTCTCAGAGTTGAGAAGAGCCCAACTATATCATAAAGTTGAAAGTCAAGAAATAGGCTAGAAAAATGAGCCACCCTCCCCCCAAAACAAACACACCCTGACCATAAAATTACTATGGTGACAGGGAAGTTGAGGACAAAAACTTAGAATACAATGACTTGAAAACATCTCTAAGATAAGTTTCAAAGAAAAATACAGGCAGCTGGGTAGCTCAGTGGAGTGAGAGTCAGGCCTAGAGACTGGAGGTCCTAGGTTCAAACCCGGCCTCAGCCACTTCCCAGCTGTGTGACCCTGGGCAAGTCACTTGACCCCCATTGCCCACCCTTACCAATCTTCCACCTATGACACAATACACCGAAGTACAAGGGTTAAAAAAAAAGAAAAATACAAATTGGGTAGAAACCCAAAAAAGAGCAAAAATCATTTAAAAAATAAATAAGAGTAATGTAGGAAAAATTGGGGGGGATGAGAGCTATGAAAGAAAATAATGAAACAAGAATTAATAGCTGTATAAGAAAGGCACAAAAAGATACTAAAAAAAAACAACTTAAAATCAAAATTGGAAAAATGTAAATGAACAAAGATTCAGTGAAGAAAATAACTTCCTAAAATTAGAATTGGTCAAGAATAACCTAGTATCTCTATAAGAGAGTAATAAACCATAAAACAAAGTCAAAAGACTGAAAATAGAAGAAAATGTGACCATCCCATAGAAAGAACAACTGACCCCTGAAAAAGATTAATGATAAATAATTTAAGAATTATTGGACTACCTGAAAGTCATGTTAAAAAAGGAGCAAATAATTTTAAAGATAAACTTTGTAGAAAGCAGAACCAGAGGATAAAAAATTGAAAGAATCCTTTGATGACTTCCTGAAAGGAATTACAAAGAAAAAACTTCAAAGAATATCATAGACAAATTCCTAAGTTCCAAGGTCAAATAGAAAAAACTGAAAGCAGCCTGAAAGAAATAATTCAAATTCCCTGTAACCATAGTCAGGATCACACAAGATTTCACAGTTACCACTCTAAATTAGCGAAGGGCTTATTATATGCTATTCCCAAAGGCAAAGAAGCTAGGATTACAAACAAGAATAACCTACCAAGAAAAACTGAGTATAATCCTATAGGAGAAAAACAGATTTTTCCTGGGAGAGACAACTTTTAAGCAATCCCCATGAAAAACCATAGCTTAATAAAAATAAAATAAACATGAATAAGGGTATAAAGAGTAAGCATGAGTTAAAATCCATAAGGAAGTTAATAAAGTTAAACTATTTATATTCCTTTATAAGAAGATAATACATGTAACCCATAAGAATATCATTATCATTAAGGCAGTTAGGGGTCTACTAAAATTGCATGAGTATGAGTTTATTATGTTGGGATGATTTAAAAAGAAAAATGGAAGTACAGTAAATATACAATAAAGGAAGGAAGAAAGGAGAAGAATAGAGACATATTACCTCACATAAAAAAATACATACAAGGAGCAGGTTTGTTGTTGTTCTTGTTGTTTTTAATGGAGAGAGGAATGTGCAGGGCCTTAGCCTCATTCTCATCTGGGCTGGTTCAATGAGACAAATACATATGAATAGTTGAGTATGGAAATTCATCTTTTGCAGTAGGGAACTAGTAGGGGAAAGTGAAGACGGAAAAAGGGGAAAGATTATAACAGAGACAGTAGATTAAGGGAGACAGTGGTCAGAAGCAAAACAGACAAGAATAATGATCAGAGTTTAAAAAAAGAGAAAGATAAATAGAAGAGAATAGGATGCAGGGAAATATACAATTAGCAATCACAACTATAAATGTGAATGGGATGGTTTCACCCATAAAATGGAAGCAAATAAAAGAATGGATTAAAAACAAGAGTCTAAAAATTTATTGTTTACAAGAGACACACTTGAAACAGAAAGACACAGAGTTAAAATAAGGGATTAAGGCAGGATAGATTGTACTCCACTGAAAGTAAAAAAAAAAGATCAGTAGCAATCAAGATCTCAAAATGAAAGAAAAAAGATGTAATTAAAAAAGAAAATCAGGGAAACTAAATTTGCTAAAAGTTTACATAGACAATTAATATCCATACTGTATGTATTTACGCCAAATGGCATAGCATCCAAATTCTTGAAAGAAAAGTTAAAATTAATTCTGGGAGAAAATAAATAGTTAAAACATACTAGTGTAGTAACTCAATTTCTCCCTTTCAAACTTAGATGATTCTAACCATAAAATAATCTAGAAAGAAAGTAAGGAAATGAATAAAGTTTTAGAAAAGTTAGATATGATAAAGTTCTGAAGAGTAACAATTACAAATAGAAAGGAGTATACCTTTTTATCAGTCGGACAAGGCAACTTCACAGAATTAGCCATGAATTAGGATATAAAAATCTCATAAAGAAGAAGAAAATAAATATATTAAATGTATTTTTATACATTGAATAAAAGGTCTTTGAAATATATATTAAAACTTAATTATAAACTAAATAATCTAATCCTAAAAATGAGTGAGGCAAAGAACAAATCAAAGAAACAATATATAATTTCATTAAAGATAACGACAATTATGATATAGCATACCAAAATTTGAGGAATTCATCTACAGCAGTACCTTGGAGAAAATTTATACCTCTAAACATTTCCAACAAATTAAAAGTTCCCAATTAAACACCAAAAAAAGAAATCCTGAAGCTCAAAGGACAGATTAATGAAATTTAAAGTAAAATAAAATTTGAAATAATAAATAAAATGAGCTCTATTCAGGCATGTCTCTCTGTCTTTCTAAGTTTTGTTGGGCTGGAAAAATGATTCACTATAACTTATTTTTGTTGGCTTTTCTGTTCAGAATTAGATTTTATGTTTTCTCTAGTTATTTTGTTGAAGTTTTAGGTAAAGTTTGGAAATTTTGAATCTTCACTCTGCCATTTTGACTCTGCTCTAACCCAGAAAATTTTTTAACAAAGTGTAATACACATTCTTATTAATAACACTAAAAAGCATAGGAATAAATGAACCTTTCTTTCAAATGATAAATAACATCTATCTAAAACCAAGGGTGAACATTTTCAATAATGAAGATAAAATAAAAGCCTTTCCATAAAGATCAGAGGTGAAGCAAGGATGTCCATTTGCATAATTTTTAATATTGTACTAAAATGCTAGCTATAATAATAAAACAAGAGAAATAAATTAAAGGAATAAACATAGGCCTCAAGAAAACAAAACAATTCCTTTTTCAGACTATATGATAGTATACTTAGAGAATTGTAGAGAGCCAACTAAAAAATTGTCAAAGCAATTAACAACTTGAACATAGTTACAGGATATAATATAAACCAAGTCAAATGATCAGCATTTTTACATATTGCCAACAAAATTCTGCAAGAAGAGATAGAGAAATTCCACTTAAAATAACTGTTGATGATATAAAATACTTGGGAGTCTACTTACCAACACACAAGAATTATATAAAAATAATTACAAAATATTCTTCACATGAATAAGACAGATCTAACTAATTTTAGAATTATTAATTGTTCATTGGTAGCCTGAGCCAATATAATAAAACTATCAATGCTACCTAAATTAATAGACTTATTCAATGCCAATCAAATACCCAAATAATTATTATATGAAAGTAGGAAAATAATGACAAAACATCTGTGGGAACAAAAGGACAAAACCATCAAAGGCCTCAATTAAAAAATATGAAAGAGGAGAATTTAACAATTGTAGATCTCAAATTATTTTACAAAGAATTGATCCTCAAAATATTTTAATTAGATAAGAAATAAAGTGATTGATCAATGAAATGGAGTTGGCAGAAAATAAATAGAAGCAAATATGAAAAATAGCTTAACATTTCTTAAACTCAAAAATCCCAGCTATCAGGGCAAGAACTTACCATTTAACAACCACAGTTGGGAAAAGTGGGAAATAGTACAATAGAAACTAAGCAGAGATGACTATTTTAAACTGCATAACAAGAAAAGTTTAAGATGGGTACATGGTTTTGATAAAAAAGAGTGATATTATAAGCAAATAAGGGGAACATGGAAGAAATTACCTGTCAGATTTATGGAGAGATGAAGAGTTCATGACCAGAGATGGGGTGGTTGAGATAGAATGGTTCACAGGTGGTAAAATGGATAATTTTAATTACAAAAAATTTAAACAATCGTAACACCCATCAGTTTAGTTAACATGACAGAAAAATGAAAAATTCTGGAGGAGATGTGGGAAAATAGGCCTACTAATGCACTGTTGATGGAGCTATGAGCTAGTATAATCATTCAGAAGGATAATTTGGAATTATGCCCAGAGGGCTATGAAACTATGTCTATCCTTTGACAAAGTAATGCTAATATTAGGCCTATGCCCCAAGGACTTCAAAGAGAAAAGAAAATGACTCATATTAAGAATGTTTATAGTAGCTCTTTTTTGTGATATTAAAGAATTGGCAACTGAAGGGATGCTCATCAATTGGGATATGAATGTGATGGGAGTGATTGTACCATAAGATTTAATGAATGATTTCAGAAAAACCTTTAAAGACTTGTATGAGTTGATGCAAAGTAAAGTGAGCAAAACCAGGAGAAAAATATACATAGTAACAGCAATATTGTAACAATAATCAACTGTGATCAATACAACAAAGAACCATAAATCTAAAGGACTCATGACATAAAATTCATTCCATCTCTAAAGAGAGTATTGATGAACTCTGCAGATGGAAGAACATTTTTTTGCTTTTTTTCATAATGACTAATGAGGAAATCTATTTTGCATGACTTCAGATATAAAAATGGATATCATGTATCTTGTCATATATCAGTGCATGAGGTAGGTACTAAAGAAAGGGAGATAATTTGAAGCTGAAATCAAAAGAATATGTAAAAAAGCATAAAAATTTAAACATTACAAACTTATAAAACTCATAATTTAAAAGTTTATTTAAATTTCTTTTAGTCTCATTTAGGTTTATCCATTTTGAACAGTTTTCAAATTTATTTTTTTCAGTCTCTGATTGGAAAAGGCAAACACTGAAGCTTTTACAAAGTTTGAAAACTGATTAGAGTGATATATAGAACAATAGTGACTATATTGTACTTTAATATGAAAAAATAATATTAAAAATTCAATTATCATCCTTTTAATTAAAAAAGTTTAGCACTCTACTACTGAGATTATGAAATCTTAAAAGTTCACTAAGATTTTGGGGACACACTATATGTTAAAGAAAAGTAGTAAAAAAGAAGCAATACAGATAAGTTATTCTTAAATGAGATCTACATGGAAAAATATGGCAGTTTCCTTTAATTTTATAAGAATAATTCCACAAAAAATAGCTATTTGGTAGTATGCAAGGTATTCCGACATTTGGGGTACTATCTAGATGCTTTATATTATTTTACCAAGAACTGATCAACCATAATTGAGATGCTGAAAAAAAACAGAATTTCATTATTTAAATGGTAATACATGTGAGAAATATTTAGCCAAACAAAACCAAGATACTCTATATTTCAGAGAGAAGGTAAAAGCTAGGGAATATGGTCTTTATAAAAATATAGAAAGAAAATAAGGAGAAAAATGTGAATTTGGTCAAGCCACAATCCCAGTTTGGGGGTCTCAGTTTTTTCATCTGTAAAATAAGTTCTTGGATAGATAATTTCCAAGATTCTTTAATATGTCTACCATAACCATAATTGAAATGACACTGAAGAATATATTTGTAGATCAATTTTATTCTTCTCAGAACTTCAGCAAAATTGGTTTACTTTTCATCTAGGTCATGAGGTCTTCTTACTTCCCTTGAAAATGAACTTGGAATGCATGGGTGTTCAGGGAGGAATAGCACCTCTGGTATGGGGGTTTTCTGATCCATTTTCAAAGCTGTTTATACATTTTGTTGTCTACCTGTCACCTAGTTCTCACCTGTGGCTCCAAAAAGCTGCAGCATGCATAGTGGCCATACTTCAGTAAAACTGTCTCTGAAGATGGACTAAACCAGTTTGAGTGTAACCAATAGGTCTCAACCCATTGATAAGTTAAAGGATGCCTCCCCTAAGCATAAGAAGGCTTCCCCTAGTGGAATGGGTGGATGAGAACAAATTGTTCCAATAGCCATGAAAGCAGCTGAAGCAGGTGCTATGGAGCATTAGACATCTAAGACACCACAATCATCCCCTCAACCCAAGTCATCAACAGTCATCCTTGACTTTTGTCTTGGTGTTGGATTTTGATGACTCTGGAAGAGAAAGTGAGGCTGACAGCTTCTGGCAACAATGCCTCACTTAAATCTAATTCACACAAAAGTCACTCCATGATGTCACTGGTCCTCTTTGATAATAGCAGTAACAACTGAAAGGACCATTGGGCCTTTCCATCTTTCCTATAGCTCAACTATCCTATTTGTATTTTCTCCCACTACTTTAGAGTAGGAACTGTGTGCCTTTTCTATCACACAACCCCAAGGTATAGCATGGCAGATTAGATATGGTAAGTACTTAATAAATATTCATTTATTCCACATTAAATCTGACTGACCCACAGTCTCATCTACGTGGGTCCTTCTTTCACCAGTATAAATTTTAATTTTGTGCAAAATTCCCCACAAATCTTGCAGAGAATTTTGATGCAATGAGTTGTAGGCATTTTTCTGATTCTTTTATTGTTTTCTACCTGGGCTGTCTTACTACCTTAGAATCAATACCAATTCTAAGGTAAAAAAGCAGTAAGGGCTAGGCAATTAGGCTTAAGTGACTTGTCCAGGGTCTCATAGTTAGGAAGTCTCTGAGGCAAGATTTAAAACAAGACCTACCATCTCTAGGTCTAGCTATCTATCCACTAGCTGTTCCTGCTATCTGTTTTTTATCATTCTAGCCTACATTCCCCCACCACTGATTAGTCATTGGTTAATCTCAAGATGTGCACAACTTGCTTACTTGGAAGCTTCCAATTTACTAAGAAATCTTATTAAGCAATTCTTCAAGTTATTACGATTTAACGTTGACTTATAAAACATCTATTGAACTCCTTGTAGGGGTGTTCAGTAGCACATGGAATAAAATTTTCCTACATCAAATGTCTTTTGTTTCTCATGTCTCTAAGAGGAGAATAATTGTGCAAGCTGTGTTGAACCATCTGTGTTAACTGAACTTTGTTCAATCTTCTTTCCAATTAGTGTACTGTAATTCTTAGAACCAATGCTAAAAGCAGTCATGCAGATATGTGAAATATGTAAATATTTAAGAAGTCCTAGGCAGAAATGGACCAACGTCTGGAGAGCAAGAACTAAAGCTAACTGGGTAACAGAAGGAAGACTTGTGACTTTCTAGGTTATTTTATCATGATATGTAATCTCATCAAATAGTGAATGTTTCATGGAGCAACAGTAATATATCATCTTCTCTGGGGAATGCTTCTTTCCATTTTAAACAAATACCTGTGCTCTCAAACTACCCCCAAGTCTCTTTTAAAGCAAAGACTCCCAGTCATAGTTGTTCATTCTTCATACTGTTTTTCGCTGCAGAAGGAAATACTAAAATAATCATGCTTTCTCTCCTCTGAAGTTCAATTCAGTTCAACAAGCTTTTGTTAGATAATTAATGTTTTTTCAAGACACTGTTCTAGGTACTGGGGATACAACGCCAGAAACAGAACAGTTTGTGCTTTCAAGTAGTTTTTATTTCATTAGAGAGAATGTGTGTATAGATCATGGGTAATTCTTGTCTTTTATACTCAAAGAGGACCAAAAGTTAATATGAAGGCAGTGTGGCATAATGTGTGTGTGGGAATGCACTAGATTTGGAGTCAGAGAAACAAAGTTCAGATTCAGGTTCTGTTACCTACTTAGCTAATATTGGACAAATTACCTAATCTCTCTGAGCCTCGATTTTTTCATCTTTAAAATGTGAAGGTTGAATGAGGTGATTTCTTAAGTCTTTCAGCTTTAACTCTATGAAACTAATATACATCCTGCTCTCTTGCCTCTTAAGACAGAAGGAGAGATTAAGAAAATCCCTTTAACAATACACAGTAACTTTGAGGTGGAACATTAAGAATTTAGATCTTCAGGGGAGGTCTTGTGGATGGGGAACAGTGGATATAGTTGGGATACATTGGATTAAGTACTGGGCTTGGAATCAGGAAGAACAGTCTTCCTGGGTTCACATCTGATTTCAGACACTTAACAGCTGTGTGAGCCTGGGAAAGTCACTTAACCTTGTTGTCCTCAGTTTCCTCATCTGTGAAATGATCTGGGGAAGGAAATGTCAAATCACTCCAGTATCTGTGCCAAGAAAACCCCACAGGGATTATGAAGAGTCAGACACAACTGAAATGACTGAACATCAACAACATTTGGGTTGAAGATGAAAAAGGAATGATTTTCAGACATTGAGTAGAACTTGCAGAAAAGAATCCATTAAGAAGAGCATGTATTATGTATGTGGTGCAGCAAGTAGTCCTATTTAGCTAAAATGAAGACTACTTTCAAGTGACACATGAAACATCACCTCACGGGTGAGGATATGAGGGATGTGTTGTGAAAAATCAATCTGGAAAGTGATTGTGGAATCTGATTGTGAATGACTTTAGATACCAAATGAAATAAATTTAGCAGGAATAGGGAAGCATTTTAAATTTTTAATTAGGGTAGTACATTGTCAGACCTATGCTTCAGCAGTATATATCAAGCTAGCATCTTTGTGGAGGATGATTCAAAAAGAAATATTAAAGATAGGAAGACCAATAGGATGCTATTGTAATAATCAGTAAAAGTGATGAGATAGTAGACTTAAATTTTTAGTTTTTTTTTTCAATAGTCAGTATAGAATTGACCTACGCTTCCTTATAAGTAATGTTGTGCTATTAACGTCTCAGAGCCTTAGTTTGCTTATCTGTAAAATCAGGGAGCCTAGGCACTATTTGGTCTTTGATCCCTTCCAGTTCTAAAATTCTATATTTCTAAGTCAGCTATTCTAGGTTACATGTATTCTGCAACTGTAGTCTATAGTGAACCAAATTAGCTCAAATAGAAAGTGAAACTTTGACCATGGCCTCATTGACTATGTGCCATAAACAATTTAACCAATTGGCTATAAGTCTTCTTCCTTCCATTTCTTCACCACTATGTGCAGAGCATAGTAGTAGGTGCTTATGTAGATATAAAGTTTAGATGATATTGTCCCTGATTTTTGGAGGTTGCATTTTAGAAGAAAAGTTGGTCTGGGCTCATGGTGACAGAGTGAAATGACAGGTGGAGAGTTAGAAGGCTCTATGGAGAAAGTGAGGAAGGTCTTTGATATGTTGGATCAACTCCATGGCAAACTAATGGAAGGACATGGACAAGGGGCTCACAGGATGGGGAGGCATGGATGGGTTGTGAACCACATTGCTGTAGGAAATATCTAAATTGACAGCATCATAGATCCATTTACATACTTGAGCATATGAATAGCTCCCTCTAGGTGGCGTGTATTTTTGCCATATTGCTGTCAAGATTTCTCTGCATTGACCTGGTTTTCTTCCAAAAGCAATTTTCTCACCTTTATTCACCATAAAATTCCCCTTGATTATTACAAAACATATTCAGAAAGAAATATCATAGAATGACTGAATTGAAAGGGACTTCAGAGATCATGAGTGAATGAATGACTCAAAAACATTTAAGTGCTTACTATGTACAGAGTATTTTGTTAAGTTTTGGGGATATAGTCCCTGCTTTCAAGGAGCTCACATTCTAATAGAAGGAGATAATATACATACATACATATATATATATATATATATATATATATATATATATATATGTATAGTTTCAGCNTAGCTATCTATCCACTAGCTGTTCCTGCTATCTGTTTTTTATCATTCTAGCCTACATTCCCCCACCACTGATTAGTCATTGGTTAATCTCAAGATGTGCACAACTTGCTTACTTGGAAGCTTCCAATTTACTAAGAAATCTTATTAAGCAATTCTTCAAGTTATTACGATTTAACGTTGACTTATAAAACATCTATTGAACTCCTTGTAGGGGTGTTCAGTAGCACATGGAATAAAATTTTCCTACATCAAATGTCTTTTGTTTCTCATGTCTCTAAGAGGAGAATAATTGTGCAAGCTGTGTTGAACCATCTGTGTTAACTGAACTTTGTTCAATCTTCTTTCCAATTAGTGTACTGTAATTCTTAGAACCAATGCTAAAAGCAGTCATGCAGATATGTGAAATATGTAAATATTTAAGAAGTCCTAGGCAGAAATGGACCAACGTCTGGAGAGCAAGAACTAAAGCTAACTGGGTAACAGAAGGAAGACTTGTGACTTTCTAGGTTATTTTATCATGATATGTAATCTCATCAAATAGTGAATGTTTCATGGAGCAACAGTAATATATCATCTTCTCTGGGGAATGCTTCTTTCCATTTTAAACAAATACCTGTGCTCTCAAACTACCCCCAAGTCTCTTTTAAAGCAAAGACTCCCAGTCATAGTTGTTCATTCTTCATACTGTTTTTCGCTGCAGAAGGAAATACTAAAATAATCATGCTTTCTCTCCTCTGAAGTTCAATTCAGTTCAACAAGCTTTTGTTAGATAATTAATGTTTTTTCAAGACACTGTTCTAGGTACTGGGGATACAACGCCAGAAACAGAACAGTTTGTGCTTTCAAGTAGTTTTTATTTCATTAGAGAGAATGTGTGTATAGATCATGGGTAATTCTTGTCTTTTATACTCAAAGAGGACCAAAAGTTAATATGAAGGCAGTGTGGCATAATGTGTGTGTGGGAATGCACTAGATTTGGAATCAGAGAAACAAAGTTCAGATTCAGGTTCTGTTACCTACTTAGCTAATATTGGACAAATTACCTAATCTCTCTGAGCCTCGATTTTTTCATCTTTAAAATGTGAAGGTTGAATGAGGTGATTTCTTAAGTCTTTCAGCTTTAACTCTATGAAACTAATATACATCCTGCTCTCTTGCCTCTTAAGACAGAAGGAGAGATTAAGAAAATCCCTTTAACAATACACAGTAACTTTGAGGTGGAACATTAAGAATTTAGATCTTCAGGGGAGGTCTTGTGGATGGGGAACAGTGGATATAGTTGGGATACATTGGATTAAGTACTGGGCTTGGAATCAGGAAGAACAGTCTTCCTGGGTTCACATCTGATTTCAGACACTTAACAGCTGTGTGAGCCTGGGAAAGTCACTTAACCTTGTTGTCCTCAGTTTCCTCATCTGTGAAATGATCTGGGGAAGGAAATGTCAAATCACTCCAGTATCTGTGCCAAGAAAACCCCACAGGGATTATGAAGAGTCAGACACAACTGAAATGACTGAACATCAACAACATTTGGGTTGAAGATGAAAAAGGAATGATTTTCAGACATTGAGTAGAACTTGCAGAAAAGAATCCATTAAGAAGAGCATGTATTATGTATGTGGTGCAGCAAGTAGTCCTATTTAGCTAAAATGAAGACTACTTTCAAGTGACACATGAAACATCACCTCACGGGTGAGGATATGAGGGATGTGTTGTGAAAAATCAATCTGGAAAGTGATTGTGGAATCTGATTGTGAATGACTTTAGATACCAAATGAAATAAATTTAGCAGGAATAGGGAAGCATTTTAAATTTTTAATTAGGGTAGTACATTGTCAGACTATGCTTCAGCAGTATATATCAAGCTAGCATCTTTGTGGAGGATGATTCAAAAAGAAATATTAAAGATAGGAAGACCAATAGGATGCTATTGTAATAATCAGTAAAAGTGATGAGATAGTAGACTTAAATTTTTAGTTTTTTTTTTCAATAGTCAGTATAGAATTGACCTACGCTTCCTTATAAGTAATGTTGTGCTATTAACGTCTCAGAGCCTTAGTTTGCTTATCTGTAAAATCAGGGAGCCTAGGCACTATTTGGTCTTTGATCCCTTCCAGTTCTAAAATTCTATATTTCTAAGTCAGCTATTCTAGGTTACATGTATTCTGCAACTGTAGTCTATAGTGAACCAAATTAGCTCAAATAGAAAGTGAAACTTTGACCATGGCCTCATTGACTATGTGCCATAAACAATTTAACCAATTGGCTATAAGTCTTCTTCCTTCCATTTCTTCACCACTATGTGCAGAGCATAGTAGTAGGTGCTTATGTAGATATAAAGTTTAGATGATATTGTCCCTGATTTTTGGAGGTTGCATTTTAGAAGAAAAGTTGGTCTGGGCTCATGGTGACAGAGTGAAATGACAGGTGGAGAGTTAGAAGGCTCTATGGAGAAAGTGAGGAAGGTCTTTGATATGTTGGATCAACTCCATGGCAAACTAATGGAAGGACATGGACAAGGGGCTCACAGGATGGGGAGGCATGGATGGGTTGTGAACCACATTGCTGTAGGAAATATCTAAATTGACAGCATCATAGATCCATTTACATACTTGAGCATATGAATAGCTCCCTCTAGGTGGCGTGTATTTTTGCCATATTGCTGTCAAGATTTCTCTGCATTGACCTGGTTTTCTTCCAAAAGCAATTTTCTCACCTTTATTCACCATAAAATTCCCCTTGATTATTACAAAACATATTCAGAAAGAAATATCATAGAATGACTGAATTGAAAGGGACTTCAGAGATCATGAGTGAATGAATGACTCAAAAACATTTAAGTGCTTACTATGTACAGAGTATTTTGTTAAGTTTTGGGGATATAGTCCCTGCTTTCAAGGAGCTCACATTCTAATAGAAGGAGATAATATACATACATACATATATATATATATATATATATATATATATATATATATATGTATAGTTTCAGCTGTAGGTTAGACAGAAAGATTCAGTGTACCAGAGGATGGCAGCAAATTAGTTGCTAAATCACTTTCGTTAATGCCATTTCCATGATATCTGTTTCTGATAATGAACCAATTCACAGTGCTGAGGGCTTTGCTGGCAAGAACTCTCTTTTTTGGTCTTCAGTAGTCATAACTTTTGATCCTGTGGGTGCTATGGCACTTGTAGAGGAGGTTGAAAGGTCATACCTCCATGAGTGTCGCTCCACAAGTGGTGGATTTGGTGGTCCAAGACATGTCCATTCTTGTGTCTTTTGGTCTCTGGGTCCTGAGATAGCTCTACTGAGGTCCACGGAGGTAGTTGTAGTTGAAGCAGCAGTAGTGGTTTGACTTATAACCTGTTTCTCTGTCGGGATGCTTTATCGCTTCTCTCCATTGGTGGCACTTGGTGATGGCACTCGTGGGGATATAATTCCCTATAGCAATTATAGCTCTGAATTATGGTTGTGGTTGCTATTTCTGGGGTTCTTGGGTTTACTCCTTGGTCTTGAAGCTTCTACTTTAAGACCTTGAGTAATGAAGAGCTCACTACCGCTTGGAGCTGCCTGTTCTATTCTATTATAATAGCTCTAATTATTAGGAAGTTCTTTTGATTAAACCAAATCTCTCTCTCTCCACCTCTCCTCCAAAATGGTATGAAGCATACTATTCATATTACCTCCATGATTTTTTTCTAGTATAAGTGATATATGACTTTTTTCACATGATTAATGTGGGACCATGTATTATATGATAACACATATTACCTGTTGCCTGGGGGAGAGGGCAGGAAAGAACAAAATTCTTAAAATGTCAGAAAACAAAATGTGTTTCTGTGCACATGTCTGTCTGTGTGTGTGTGTGTGTGTGTGTGTGTGTGTGTGTGTGTGTGTAGCACTTTAGGGACAGATGGACACTCAGATATGGTCCCTAATTTAACATATGAAGAAATTGAGACCCAAAGAAATCAAGTGACTTGCTTGAACCTCCTTAAATCATTAAGGAAATAAATTTTGGTTAAGTGAATAGAATTAAAATGTAATTAAAGTACAAGGAATACCTTGGTGGGCAAGGGAGAGAAAGAGATAGAACAGAAAAATACTTTTTTGTGAATTTAAGAAAAAAATTTAAATGTACTTTAGAATTTTGCCAAGAATTTCAGTTCAGTCCAAAGACCTTATAATTTTGTATTCCCTGTTACAAATTGTGTCAATAATTGACTACCTCCCTTTTCTCCAAAAGTTTTCAAAATGTTTCCAGCTATAGTTTAGTTTGGCTTGACATCTTGAATTCATCGAGGGCAGTTAAGGTGTTCTCTTAGCTTTCCCCACTTATTTTGGATTCCCATTCCCTGTTTATTTTTTCCATCATTTTAAATCCAGTTTCCCCATTGCTAGTACTATGGCTTTTCTTTAGTACTCTTTTATTTTCCAGGGGTCACTCTTGATCACAACACATCTACTGGAATCTTTTTTGGAAAGTTCCTTTAGTACACTTGGGATAATTTATGCATTCCTGATGACTTGAACTCACAAAGGGCATCTAGGTATACCTCTTCACTTATATTGGTTATCAATGTCCTGTTAACCAATTTTGTTCTTATATTTCCCAGCCTGAAGTTCATTTATTTAACTAACATTTTTTAGTTTCTGGTTTTCTCCTCTCTCTGATTTCAGCTTAAAGTCCCTTTTAATCAAATTAGCAGATCTTAAGGCAAATTCATTTCAACCTTGGTTTAGAAAATTGTTTCTTTTGTTTTAAATTATAGTTCAGAAATCCTTATCCAATTTCTCTTGACTAGCTGTTCCCCTCCCCAAAGTATCTCTTTCCCCCACAATACTACCTTCTATTTGCAGCAGTAATTAAAGGACCCCACAGGCCTCTAACATCTTCCCTTTTTTGCCCAGACCTTCATTATTCCTAATGATGTTTCCTGAATTTCTTTTGATGATATTGGTTTCCCCATCTTTTGAATCTCCAAGAGTAGATATTGGTCATCTGACAAATATGAGTGGCTCTCTTTCCTATTCTGTGTATACACTTGAGAAAGACAGCAGAACTCTCACTTCTTCATATCAAATCTACATATGGCTGTCTTGGCCCAACAACAGGAAATTCAAAAGACATTAAGCCAAGAAGTGAACTCGGTGCCAGATTTGTCTTAATTTTAAAATTTAGATATGAAAAAGAAACTTTGCAGAGTCATTTATAAAATACATATCAAAGTCTTGTCATCCACTAGGTTTGCTATTTTTCCCCGTCAATATAACAAATGTTATCCTTCCCCATTTGTCCTCTGGATTACCTCTGTACTGCTCTCCTAATTACTTCATGTCTGTCTTGTTCTGCTCTAGGCTTATACCTTCCCTCAACTAGGCCCAAGTTAGCCCTCTGCTGTTTTAGTTTCCCTTCTTAAAACTCAATTATGGCTTGATCTCATCATTCACCTTCGCCTGTGAGCTACTGTTATTTCATTATGTCTAGTCTTAGCCTATAAGTGGCTTATGCCAGAAGCTTTCCAATAAACCGAGAGCTAAGGGAGCAATAGTCTTTTCCTTTTTCCTCTTCATTCCTTTCTGTGTTGTTCCATCTTACCTTTTCCTTCTCTTTTTCTACATCCACCCCAATGCCACAGAATTCTTTTATACAGCTTGTGATGACACAGATTCAGTGAGTAAGAGATAATTTCTATATTGTCATTGTCTTTGTTAGGTCTCTGAGATTCATCTTGTTGGGGTCAGAGACATATTTTCTCTGAGAGCTATCATTACCGTGGCCCACTGTCTTAGCTCATCACTCACACTTACTAAAGAGAAACTTTTGACAGGGACGTTTATTGTGCTAAATTCTTAGGCACCACCAAATGAGCATCTCCCCAGAAAGTCCTGGGATTGGATATAGAAATTCTTGAAATTTGATACCTTAGTTCTCTTAATGGAGTCTCTGAGATGAAGATCCATGGGATATGAAAGTTCAAATTCCACAATAGTGAACTTTATGGAGCAGCACAATTTTGAGAGGTGATTTTTTGGTTTTTGTTCTAATGAAAAATAGTATATTCAGTTATGTTTCTGGTCTGTGCTGAAGCCAAGATATTGCCAGTTTCCCAAGGGGGAAGAAATTCTTCAAACATAGAAAAAGGAAATAGGGAAAGTATTATGTGTTATGTCACCTCAGCTTTTTCTTCTGAATTTTGAATTTAAATGGGTGAATGAAGGATAATTGTCCTTCCAATTCCATCAGGGAAATTTTGTAATTAATTTAGCAATAAGCAAGTGTAGACAAATCTTTGCATTTCATTACACATATTAATATGACTATTGTTAATATTCTAACTTTCCTTGGTTATATCAACGAGGCAAGGTGGGAAGGGAGATAGAAACCAATTCCTTCACTCTTCACTACTGCTCCCAACCTTATCTCATGACCCCAGTGTGTTGCTTTATGGCATATTCTTCTGTATATTCTATTGTGGATAAATCTCTAGTTATTTGTGGAAGTTTAAGAATGGTCCTTTTGAATTCTTTCCCCAACAAATTGCATGTCACATAGTTTTTAAATTATCTAGAAATTAAAATTCTTCCATGAAAGTTCAGGCATATGTAATATCTGATAGGCCTAGAGAGTACACAGATTCCCAAATCCATAATTATACAACTTAACAAATAAACTTTTATGAAATTCTCATATAGTACTTGCAGAAGTATAGTCTAGCCTAAAGAAAATTTTAAAAAGGGAAATTCAGCTCTGCCTCTCAGAGGGAAAGCCTGGTTCCATTGGAATTCCCAATAGTGATAACTGATCAGAGATTGTCTGGAAGTCACTCTCTTCACCACTGGTGCGAAGACCTAAACTGTCTTGGGTAAACATTTCTTTGGGTCCCTGCAATATATAGCACATTCTAACTGAAAGTATAGACAAAAATATGTCAGGACACATAGGAAATTTTTGTCTCTACTTACAGGTGGAATTTTCACCCAATAGATATAATAATATTAGTATGTAATTATTCAACCATGCAAAAGTTATCTGACAGAAGTTGGTTTTACAAAGGAAACACTATAAAATTTACTTGTCTGGTTACAATCCAAAACAGAAAAAAAATATGTAATAGATTTCCCCACGAGTAAATCCTTGCAATATTGGACATCCAAGAAGGAGAGTCCCAAAAGTCAACTCACTCTAGTGAGCCTTTGATAATGTAAAAGGCATGGAAATAAAGTCTTGATAAAATCCCCACAATGCAACCCCTACTCAGCATTCTTAGGCTTCAAGAGTAGGCTTGCAAGTGGGTTAGCTCCTCTTCTGGATCCTAAGGAATAGCAACCTATAAACAACCACAGCACAGTTAGTTTTTGGCCAGTGGCTTTTCCATTTTCTTCAGGGAAAGTTCTTAATACTTTGTAAAGGGACATGGGACTATACATGCTTTTGTATTTCATTTATACATTGATACCTTACCTTTATCTGTTCTCTGCCTTCAGGGATTGTTCTCTTCTCTATTACACATATTCTTAAAAAAAACATATGCTTTCTCCCTCTACAATATAGAAGTACTTTTAGGGCAGACATCATTTCTTTTTTGTTGTTATATCCCTAGTGCCTTGCACAGTGCCTGGCATATAGGAGAATGCTTCTGTCTTCAAAAGGAGCACAAATTTCTATCAGGTTTGCCTCTATTACCTTCCTCATAGAATCACTTTCTTTGGAAGGATTAACTAAGACAATGAAGGGCAACCATTTGAGCTTGGTGTTCGCCAAAAAACCAAGCATAACTTGGGTGGTGTGTCACTTCAAGAAAAAATCCCATAATTTCATAATATTTATAGTTTAAATAACAAAAATGCATAATTGTAATATATAATTGTATTTAATAAACCAAAAACTAATTATTTAACTTATCTGCTTAGTGACTTCTTTGTTCATCTGTCAGTTGGTTTCTTTTGTTGGTCTTGATATAATTTAACTTGTGTGGGGTGCCATGAACTAAGATAAGTGAGGGAGAGGGAGAATTCTTTAACTAACCTGTCTATTAGTGACTTTTTTGTTGTTGAATTTCCTTGGCTAATTAAAATTCATTTAGCCGCTAAATCTTAAATTGAAGGTTGGTATTTTGTGCACTTCAAGCCCAAGCAAGCACTATTAACTTCATCTGTTAATCTGTTTCTTTTGTTGGTTTTGATATTATTTAAAGCTAAGAATAAGGTCTCACAAAAGTATGTAGAGGGAAAAATTGTGAGTAAAGTCATTACTATATTTTATAAGGTACTAAGAGTGTCTGATAATCAGTTCAAGGCATTCCAAATTTCCTGTTGGTAGTGGCACTCCTCTTGATTCTCCAAGTGGCACCTTTCCAGATTCTCAAGCTTTGACCTCAAGTCGACAAACACTAGATCTCAGATGCTGTCCTGAAATGCTGCAAGTTGCATTTACAAATCATCAATTTGCATCCATTGGAAACCATTTAATTCCAAACTACTGTAGACTACTACAACAGGATAATTAATTATTTTCATGGTCTGTCCTAGGCTTCTAGATTGATTAAATCTATCACTGAACTGGTCAAGTAACAATCTAAACCATGCTGATACTTTATTTGCAAGGGTTCCATTTCATTTTGTACAACTGCACTGGTCTTCTCAAAATACTTTGTTACTCAAGGAAAATACTTATAAGTTTTAGTTTCTACATCTCACTTGAAAATTTTAAGTTTACTTTCAAAAGCTTTTATGTATCTAAACATAACATCAATACTTTTGCCAAAACCTTGTAACTTTATTTTTTTTAACATTTATTAATAATCATTTTTAACATGGTTACATGTTTCATACTCCTATTTTCCCCTTCACCCCCCGCATTCCCCCCACCCATGGCCGACGTACTTTTCCACTGGTTTTGTCATGTGTCCTTGATCAAGACCAATTTCCCAATTGTTGGTGGTTGCATTGGTGTGGTAGTTTCGAGTCCACACCCTCAATCATGTCCGCCCCGACCCATGCGTTCAAGCAGTTGCTTTTCTTATATGTTTCCTCTCTTGCGGTCCTTCCTCTGAATGTGGGTAGCATTCTTTACCATAAATCCCTCAGAATTGTCCTGGGTCATTGCATTGCTGCTGGTACAGAAGCCCATTACATTCAATTTTACCACAGTATATCAGTCTCTGTGTACAATGTTCTTTTGGCTCTGCTCCTTTCGCTCTGCATCAGATCCCGGAGGTCTCTCCAGTTCGCCTGGAACTCCTCCAGTTTATTATTCCTTTTAGCACAATAGTATTCCATCACCCGCATATACCACAGTTTGTTCAGCCATTCCCCAATTGAAGGACATACCCTCATTTTCCAGTTTTTTGCCACCACATAAAGCTCAGCTATAAATATTTTTGTACATGTCTGTTTATCTATTATCTCTTTGGGGTACAAACCCAACAATGGTATGGCTGGGTCAAAGGGCAGGCATTCTTTTATAGCCCTTTGAGCATGATTCCAAATTGCCAGCCATAATGGCTGGATCAGTTCACAACTCCACCAGCAATGCATTAATGTCCCAATTTTGCCACATCCCCTCCAACATTCATTACTCTCCCCTTCTTTCATTTTAGCCAATCTGCTAGGTGTGAGGTGATACCTCAGAGTTGTTTTGATTTGCATTTCTCTAATTATTAGAGATTTGGAACACTTTCTCATGTGCTTATTGATACTTTTGATTTCTTTACCTGAAAATTGCCTATTCATGTCTCTTGCCCATTTATCAATTGGGGAATGGCTTGATTTTTTATACAATTGCTTTAACTCCTTGTATATTTGAGTGATTAGACCCCTGTCGGAGTTTTTCGTTATAAAGATTTTTTCCCAATTTGTTGTTTCCCTCCTGATTTTGACTACATTATTTTTGTTTGTACAAAAGCTTTTTAGTTTAATATAATCAAAACCATTTAATTTACATTTTGTAATTTTCTCTAACTCTTGCTTTGTTTTAAAGTCTTTCCTTTCCCAGAGATCTGACAAGTATACTATTCTGTGTTCACTTAACTTATTTATAGTTTCCCTCTTTATATTCAAGTCATTCACCCATTCTGAATTTATCTTGGTGTAGGGTGTGAGATGTTGATCTAGACCTAATCTCTCCCATATTGTTTTCCAAATTTCCCAGCAGTTTTTGTCAAATAGTGGATTCATGTCCCAAAAGTTGGGCTCTTTGGGTTTATCATACACTGTCTTGCTGATGTCATTTACCCCAAGTCTATTCCACTGATCCTCCTCTCTGTCTCTTAGCCAGTACCATATTGTTTTGATGACTGCTGCTTTATAGTATAGTTTAATATCTGGTACTGCTAGGCCCCCTTCCTTCACATTTTTTTTCATTATTTCCCTTGATATTCTTGATCTTTTGTTATTCCAAATGAAATTTGTTATAGTTTTTTCTAATTCAGTAAAGAAGTTTTTTGGTAGCTTGATAGGTATGGC
>NC_058134.1:129968518-130005324 GCF_016433145.1 Gracilinanus agilis
CTTTCTTTCTTTTTCTCTTTCTTTTTCTCTTTCTTTCTTTCTTTCTTTCTTTCTTTCTTTCTTTCTTCCTTTGTTTCCTTGTTTCTTTCTTTGTTTCTTCCTTCCTTCCTTCCTTTCTTCTTTGTTTCTTTGTTTCTTTGTTTCTTTCTTTGTTTCTTTCTTTCTTCTTTGTTTCTTTGTTTCTTTATTTGTTTGTTTGTTTGTTTCCTTCCTTCCTTCCTTCCATCCTTCCTCCCTTCCTTCCTCCCTCCCTCCCTTCCTTCCTTTCTTCTTCCTTCAAGACTTGCCTGAGGTCACCAACAAAAATCACATGATTATCTCAATAGATGCAGAAAAAGCATTTGACAAAATACAATACCCATTCCTATTAAAAAAACCCCAGAAAGCATAAGAATAAATGGATTATTCTTTAAAATGATAAGTAGTATCTACCTAAATCCTTCAGCAAATATCATCTGCAATGGGGAAAAGTTAGAAGCCTTTCCAATAAGATCAAGAGTGAAGAAAGGGTGCCCATTATCACCACTATTATTTAATATTGTATTAGAAATGCTAACTTTAGTAATAAGAAATGAAAAAGAAATTGAAGGAATTGAAGTAAGGATATGATGGTATATGTGAAGAATCTTAGAGAATCAACTAAAAAACTAGTTGAAATAAGTAATAACATTAGTAAAGTTGTAGGATACAAAATAAATCCACATAATCATCAACATTTCTGTATATTACCAACAAAGTCCAGTAGCGAGAGTTAGAAAGAGAATCACTCTACATAATATAAAATACCTGGAAATCTACTAGCAAAGGCAAACACAGGAACTATATGAAAACAATAACAAAACACTATTCACATAAATAAATTCAGATATAAACAACTGGAAAAACATCAGTTGCTCATGGGTAGACTGAGCTAATATAATAAAAATGACAATTCTATATAAATTAATTTACTTTTTCGATGCCATACCTATCAAACTACCAAATAATTATTTTATAGCACAAAAATGATAATAACAAAATTCATCTGGAAAAATGAAAGATCAAGAATATCAAAAGAACTAATGAAAAAAAAATTAAGGTAGGTGGCCTAGCAGTACCAGATCTAAAACTGTATTATAAAGCAACAATCATCAGAACAATTTGGTATTGGCTAAGAAATAGAATGGTAGATCAAAGGAGTAGATTAGATACACAATATACCATGATAAATGACCTTAGCAACCCAATGTTTAATAAACTCAAAGATTCCAGCTTTTGGAATAAGAACTCACTCTTTAACAAAAACTTCTGGGAAGATTGGAAAACAGTATGGCAGAAACTAGGTCTAGATCAATATTTCATGCCCAATACCAATATAAGGTCAAAATGGATATTTAATTTAGATATAAAGAGTAATACATGACTTAATTGGGGGAACATAGAATACTTTACCTGGCATATCTTTGGAGAAGGGAAGAATTTATGACCAAATAAGAGATATGTATGTAAAATGAATAATTTTGATTACATTAAATTAAAAAGTTTATTGTAGATAAATTTTTTTCTCATTTTTTTCTTACTGCAAGGAACAATATGTTGTCCTTTTTCTTTCTTAAAATGATTCATTGTTACCAAAGTCTAAGGAGATAGAGACTCCTGGGTTAACATGGCTACAGAGTAGTTGGAGAACTTTTACCCTCCCCACCAACGACCTTTACGATACCTCAAAATAACAAAAAGGCCAAATTCAGATGAGGGAAAGGACTCCACAATAGGGCATGGCATCGAAGGTATGTAGGATTTGGGCATTTCCATGATATAAGGGGGTAAATTAGCTCCCACCAAACTATGAGATAATCAAACCCTCCCCCACCCCACCTATGGGGCAGGATTCATAGTTAGTGCCCTAGAATTAAAGCAGTGGGGAACAACCTTTAATTTCTTGGCAGAGGATAAAGAGCACCCCTGAGAGAAGCTAGAAGTGAAACTTCAAGAGGCTGAAAAGTGCTCACTTTGGGTGTGGAGAGGGGAGTGGGGCTGAGGTGGCATATAGCAGAAACCACACACAGACTCAAAAAGTAGCCTCAGGCAAAAATTGCTCCATAGGTCCATACACAGAGAGCCTGTCCTCTTCATCCACACTTCTGAGGGAAGCAAGAAACAGCAGAATAATAGCTACCAAGGCTCAAGAAAAACCAACCAATAAAAGAAGCAAGAAAAATCCACTGTCTAGATAATTTTTACATAGAAAAAAATACAGAACACAGAACTGACAGCAGAGGAGGACAAACATGTAAACACACCCAAACCCTCCCAAAAAAATGAAAATTGGTCACAATCTCTTGAAGAGTTCCAATCTGAGATCATGAGAAAGAGGGAAGAGATTTGGCAAGAAAAGTTGGAAATAGTTCAAAAAGAAAATAATAGTTTAAAAGGCAGAATTTTGCAATTGGAAATTGAGGTTCAGAAATCAAATGAAATGAAAAGCAAATTGAAGACCAGAAATGACGAGCTGGAAGCTATGAAGAGCCAGATAGACTAGATGGAAAAGGAAAACCAAAAGCTTATAACCAAAATTCCGTCTTTAAAGGCTAGAATTGGGCAAGTAGAAGCCAATGATCTCACAAGACAGCAAGAATTAATAAAGCAAAGTCAAAAGATGGACAAAATAGAAGGAAACATGAAATATCTCAATGAGAAGATGACAGATCAAGAAAACAGTTCTAGAAGAGACAACTTGAGAATTATTGGTCTTTTGGAAAAATCAGAGACAAATTGAAATATAGATATCATACTACAAGAAATTATCCAAAAAACTGCCTTGATGTCCTTGAACAAGAGGGCAAAATAGACATCGAAAGAGCCAATAGAACACCCTCTATACTAAATCCCCAAAAGACAACCTCCAGGAATATAATAGACAAATTCAAAAGCTTTCAAGTTAAGGGGAAAATATTACGAGAAGCCAGACAGAGACAATTCAGATACCAAGGAATATCAATCAGGAATACACAGGCTCTGGCAGCCTCCACACTACAAGATCACAAAGCTTGGAATATGATATTCAGAAAGGGAAGAGAACTGGTTCTACAACCAAGAATCACCTACCCATCAAAATGGACTATATACTTCCAGGGGATGGGCTTTCAACAAAATAGAAGATTTCCAAGTATTTACAAAGAAAAGAACAGGACTAAATGGAAAGTTTGATATCCAACCACAAAAACCAAGAGAAAAATGAAAAGGTAAATATAAGAGAGAGAGGGGAAAGGAAAAAAATGTAAATGTTCTCTTTAAGGGCTTCAATAAGATCAAATTACTTATATTCCTATATGGAAAATGTTATTTGTAACTCTCAAAAATTGTATGCACTATTATAGTAATTAGAAGAACTATACATAGGGAAAGGTTGGGGTACTAAGTGGTCTAAGATGATACAAACACACACACAGACAAGGAAAAAACAAAGAAAAGGATTGGGGGGAATAAAAGATGGCTTTAAGAGAAACTTAAAGGAATAGGAAAAATAGGATAATCTATACCACACAAAGAGGTATATGGGAATGGGAGGGGAAGAATGCTATTATAAGAAGGAGAGGAAGAGCGTGTTAATAGGTAATACTTAAACCTTACTCTCAGAGGAATCAATTCTGAGGGGGAAGAGCAACTAGATCCACTGGGGTAACAAATTCTATCTTACACTACAGGGAAAAGCAAAAGTGAAAAACCAAGTGGGGGATTGGGCAGGGAGTACATAAAGGGAGGGAAAAAGAGGGGGGAGGGAATCTAACTGACGCTAAAAAATAAATAACAAGAGGGGAACAAAAAGGGAGGGGGTGGAAAGGGAAGTAAAATAAGGGTGGGAATTTGGGGGACTGATTAGAAGCAAACCACTGGTTTAAAAGGAAATAGAGTAAGAAGAAGAGGTAGAACTAGGAGAGGATACCAAAATGTTGGGGAATACACAACTGATAATTATAACTCTGAATGTGAATGAGATGAATTCACCCATAAATCGGAAGCAAATAGCAGAGTAGATTAGAAACTAAAATCCTACCATATCTTGTCTGCAAGAAACACATATGAGGCGGGTGGACATACACATTTTTAAGGTCAAAGGCTGGAGCAAAATCTTTTGGGCTTCAACTGAGAAAAAGAAGGCAGGAGTGGCAATCATGATTTCTGACAAAGCTAAATAAAAATAGATCTGATTAAAAGAGACAGGGAAAGTAATTACATCCCGATAAAAGGAAGTATAGACAATGAGGAAATATCAGTACTTAATATGTATGCACCAAATGATACAGTATCCAAATTTCTAAAGGAGAAACTGGCAGAGCACAAGGAGAAAATAGATAGTAAAACAATATTAGTAGGATACCTGAACCTTCCTCTTTAAGATCTAGATAAATCAAACCAAAAAATAAATAAGAAAGAGGTAAGAGAGGTGAATGAAATACTAGAAAAATTAGATTTAATAGATATGTGGAGAAAAATATATAGGGACAAAAAGGAATACACTTTCTTTTTAGTAGCACATGGTACAAGATTGACCATGCACTAGGACTTAGAAATATGACAAAGAAATGCAAAAGAGCAGAAATAATAAATGCAACCTTTTCAGATCATAATGCAATAAAAATAATAATTAGTAAGGGCATATGGAAAGGCAAATCAAAAACTAATTGGAAATTGAATATGATTCTCCAAAATCAGTTAAAGAACAAATCATAGAAATTATTAATAATTTCATTGAAGAGAATGACAATGATGAGACATCCTTCCAAAACCTGTGGGATACAGCCAAAGTAGTACTTATGGAGAAATTTATATCCTTGAGTGCATATATTAACAGATTAGGGAGGACAGAAGTCAATGAATTGGGCATGCAAATCAAAAACCTAGAAAGCAAATGAATTAAAAATCCCCAGATGAAAATTAAATTAGAGATTATAAAAATTAAAGGAGAAATTAATAAAATTGAAAGTAAAGAACTATTGAGTTAATAAATAAGAACAGAAGCTGGTACTTTGAAAAAACAAATAAAATTAACAAAGTATTGGTCAATCAAATTTAAAAAAGGAAGAAGAAAACCAAATTAACAGTATCAAAGATGAAAAGGGAGACCTCACCCCTAATGAATAAATTAAGGCAATCATTAAAAACTATTTTGCGGGGGGCAGCTGGATGGCTCAGTGGATTGAGAGCCTGGCCTAGAGACAGGAGGTCCTAGGTTCAAATCTGGCCTCAGACACTTCCCAGCTGTGTGACCCTGGGCAAGTCACTTAACTCCCATTGCCTAGCCCTATAACAAATAAAAAAAATTAATACAGAAGGATATATATACATACACACACACACACACACACACACACACACACACACACATATATATAAGATATTAGGGTTTAAAAATTAAAAAAAAAACTATTTTGCCCAACTATATGGCAATAAACATAGCAATCTAGGTGATATGGATGACTATTTAAAAAAAAATAAATTGCCTAGATTAACAGCAGAAGAAATAGAATACTTAAATAATCCAATATCAAAAAAAAGAAATTGAACAAACCATCAAAGAACTTCCTTAGAAAAAATCCCCAGGACCAGATGGATTCACAAGTGAATTCTATCAAACATTCAAAGAACAACTAATCCCAATACTATACAAATTATTTGACATAATAAGCAAAGAAAAGTTCTACAAAATTCCTTTTGTGACACAAATATGGTACTGATCACAAAGCCAGGTAGATCAAAAACAAAGAAAGAAAACTGAAGACCAATCTCCTTAATGAACATAGATGAAAAGAAATTTAAATAGAATAGAAGCAAAAAGACTCCAGCAAGTGATCATGAGGGTTATTCATTAGGATTTATACCAGGAATGCAAGGTTGGTTCAACATTAGGAAAACCATTCACATAATTGACCATACCAACAAGCTAATAAACAAAATTGACATGATTTTTTCAATAAATTCTGAAAAAGCTTTTGACAAAATACAATACCTATTTCTACTGAAAACACTAGAAAGTATAGGAATAGAAGGACCTTTCCTAAAAATAATAAACAGTATATACTTAAAACCATCAACAAGCATTATATGCAATGGGGATAAATTAGAAGCCTTCCCAATAAGATCAGGAGTGAAACAAGAATGCCCATTATCACCTCTATTATTTAACATTCTACTAGAAACACTAGCAGTAGCAATTAGAGAAGAAAAAGAAATTGAAGGTATCAAAATAGGCAATGAGGAGACTAAGCTATCACTCTTTGCAGATGATATGATGGTATACTTAAAAAATTCTAGAGAATAACTAAGAAGCTTGTAGAAATAATCAACAACTTTAGCAAAGTTGCAGGATGCAAAATAAATGCATGTAAATGATCAGCATTTCTATAAATTTCCAACACATCACAGCAGCAAGAGAAACACCATTTAAAATCACCCTAGACAATATAAAATAGTTGGGAATCTATCTACCAAAACAAACACAGGAATTATATGAAAACAACTACAAAACACTTTCCAAACAATTAAAACTAGATCTAAACAATTGGAAAAATATTGATTGCTCATGGGTAGGATGAGCTAACATAATAAAAATGACCATTCTACCCAAATTAGTTTAATTATTTAGTGCCATACCTATGAACCTACCAAAAAACTTTTTTACTGAATTAGAAAAAACTATAAAAAAGCTCATTTGGAAGAAAAAAGATCAAGAATATTAAGGGAAATAATGAAAAAAAACATGAAGGAAGGTGGCCTAGCAGTTCCAGATCTTAAATTGTACTATAAAGCAGCGGCCATCAAAATGGTATGGTACTGGCTGAGAGACAGAAGGGAAGATCAATGGAATAGAGTTGGGGTAAGTGAAGTCAGCAAGACAGTCTATGACAGTGGTTCCCAAACTTTTTTGGCCTACTTCCCCCTTTCCAGAAAAAATATTAGTTAGGGCCCATGGAAATTAATTTAAAAAATTAATAGCAATTAATAGGAAACATAAATGCACCTGTGGCCATCACTGCTCCACTGGATCACTGCAACATCTACCAGGGGGCAATGTTGCCCCCTTTGGGAATCACTTGTCTATGATAAACCCAATGAGCCCAGCTCTAGGGAGAAAAATCTACTACTCGACAAAAACTGCTGGGAAAATTAGAAAACAATATGGGAGAAATTAGCTTTAGATCAACATCTCACACCCTAGACCAAGATAAATTCAGAATGGGTGAAGGGCTTGAATATATAGAAGGAGACTATAAGTAAATTAGGTGAACACAAAATAGTATACTTGGAGGGTCTTTGGGAAAATAAAGATTGTAAAACCCAGAAATAGATAGAAAAAATTACAAAATGTAAAATAAATAATTTTGATTACATTAAATTAAAAAAGGTTTTGTACAAACAAAACGAATGCAACTAAAAATAGAAGGCAATCAACAAATTGGGAAAACATCTTTATAACAAAAAAATTCTGACAAAGGTCTAATTACTCAAATTTATAAGGCACTAAATCAATTGTACAAAAAAAAATCGAACCATTCCCCAATTGATAAATGGACAAGGGACATGAATAGGCAATTTTCAGATAAAGAAATCAAAACTATGAATAATTACATGAGAAAGTGTTCTAAATCTCTTATAATTAGTGAAATGCAAATCAAAACAACTCTGAGGTACCACCTCACACCTAGTAGATTAGCTAACATGACAGCAGAGGAAAGCAGTGAATGTTGCAGGGGATGTGAGAAAATTGTGACATTAATGCATTGCTGGTGGAGTTGTGAATTGATCTAACCATTCTGGATGGCAATTTGCTACTATGCCCAAAGTGCTTTAAAAGACTATCTGCCTTTTGATCCAGCCAAAGCACTCCTTGATTTATACCTCAAAGAGATAATGAAGAAAAAGCTTTGTACAAAAATATTGATAGCTCTGCTCTTTGTGGTGGCAAATTACATGAAAATGAGGGAATGTCCTAGATTGGAGAATGGCTGAACAAATTGTGGTATCTGCTGGTGATGGAATATTATTGTGCTCAAAGGAATAATGAACTGAAGGAATTCCATATGAACTGTAAGGACCTCCAAGAATTGACATAGAGTGAAAGGAGCAGATACATAAAAACATTGTACACAGAGACTGATACACTGTGGTACAATCAAACATAACGTACTTCTCTACTAGCAGCAATGCAAGGATCCAGAGCAATGCTGAGGGACTCATGAGAATGAAAACTAGCCACATTCGGAGGAAGAACTATAGGAGTAGAAACACAGAGGGAAAACAACTGCTTTAACAGATGGGTTGATGAGGATATTATTGGGGACGTAGATGCTAAATGATAACTCTAGTCCAACTATCAATAATATGGAATTAGGTCTTGATCAGTGATACATGTAAAACCCAGTGGAATTGTGCGTTGGCTATGGGGGTTGGGAGTTTTTGGGGGAGAGGGAAAGAACATGAAACATGTAACTATGGGAAAATATTCAAAATAAAAAATTTAAATAAAAGAAAGATCTATGGAGAAAGAAGGATGGTAGAAAAAATATTCTGGAGTATGGATATAAATGGCCTTCCTAAGGAAGCCCTGAATAATGTAGTTTAGTAAAATGAAGAGAGAGAACAATGCCAACAGCACAAGCCCTCCTCCTCAAATAAGAGCAAGCCATGGGACCATGGTAGGACAAACCCTTACTTAATTTCCCATACTTAGGGCTATAAATGGTTCTGGAGATTCATATATGTATAAATTTGTGCCTAATGGTTGATCAATAAAGAGTTTCTATTTTGTTTTTGTCCTTTTAATAAAACTTTATTCTGAACTATTTTGAACTGATTGTCTGAAAATGAGTGATCAGTTTCAGTGTGTTTGATAGTGGGATGGGGTTTGGTGAATGCATTGTCCCACATTTCCCAAGTGGAGCCATTAGAGTGATAAAATCAACCAGAATATAACTAGGCTCTTCATGACTTGAAAGAATTTTTGACATGAAAGTTAAACATAGTTCAGAGAAGTTCTTAACCTTTTTTTGTATCATGGATTCCTTTTTCACTCTGGGGAAACCTGTAGATCTCTTCTCAGAATCATGTTTTAGATGCATAAAATAAAATACATGGAATTGAAAAGGAATACAATTATAATGTAGTTATACAATATTTTAAAAATGATTTTTTCCAAACCAAGATCAAGAAACTGTTTTAGAGTCTAAAGTTTAGATCTTATATCAATTGAATGAGTAACATGATTTACTTCAAATCTTCTCTTGGTCTTTGCCCTAAATTTCCTTTTTTTTATACTAAAGATTAATTGTGACCTTGACCTGATGATGTTTGTTGGACAGGATGGGAAGAAGGAAGTTGTACTTTGTGAGAAGAACAAAACATGGGGAAAGTTCATGACCCACAGGGTGTAGCCTTTTATGAAGATGCTTATTTAGTTAGGAGATATTGGAACCAGGCTTGGGGCCACATGTTTGAGATCTACCCAATTTTATCACATTTTATTTTTCAGAACATTGATCATTTTAAAAATGGTGATATTATACTGTAACATTAACATAGCTGTGGCGTCTCTCTTAAATCTGTGGTGGTACTTTTGGTTTGCTTATTCACAGACATTCTTAGAGGAACAAGAGACCTTAGACACCATCTTATCTCAACCTAACTCTGAATAGGAGACTCCTCTATAATATCCCCAACAAGGGGTGATTTAGCATCCATTAGAAGATTGATAAATAGAAATTCATCTCTTTTAATGGACTTGGTGGCACACACCTCTAATCCAAGCTGGGGAGACAGACTGGAAGATATCTTAAGATCAGGAGTTCTGATTCCTATGAGGTATCTGAACTAATTCTGACATTATTATAGTGAACTCTTGATAGAGGAGGTAGGGGTGGGATATTCTAGGTTCCTTAAGGAAAAGAAAACCAGATGAGGTCAGAAATGGAGTAGGTTCAAATTTCAACCTTCCCTACGATCAAACCCATGAGTAACCCTCATATTTCCAACTTGGATAAAATAAGGAGAGAAAGGAAAGAGACAGGGAATGGGAAGACAGGGAAGACAGAAAAGGAGAGAAGTGAGGAGAAAAGGAAGGAAAGAAGTAAAGAAAGGAAGAAAATAAATAAGGTAACTATAAGGAAAGAAATGGAAAAAGGTAAAAGGAAAGAAAGGCATATTTCCCAAGTGTCCTTTCCAGGTAATAAGTCCCCAGCATATTCAGTGGAATCTTGATGGCAAACTTAAGGTAGGATTTGGCCAATTGTGGTATAGCATGGGCAGGCTAGGAGGGATTTTAACCTATATCATTAGAGAAAACACCCACCTCATCAAGACTACAAATCTATTAGAGCATTTGACTGTATTGCATTTAGGACAAGGGGATATAATGAAGTAGAGAGAAAGTTAGCATTAGAATAAAGAGGATCAAGGTTCAAGTACTGCCTTTCACATGTGTTGGTTATGTGGTCCTGACAGCTCACTGGTGTGGTGGGTCTTGGAGTCAAGAGGATCTCAGCTCAAATCCTGCACTGGTCACATGCCAGCGATGTGACCCAGTACAAATCACTTAACCTCAATAGAACCTCAATTTTCTCATCTGTAAGATGAGGACAATGAACTTGGTAAGTTCTAATGTCTTTTCCAGCTCTAAATTTATAATCCTCTGAATAGCTTAGCCTTTCAGGGCTTTTAGACAACTATGTAAGAGTTTAAGGTTTTTTTTAAATTTGAAATTGTTTTTATTTTGAACTTAAACATTAAGAAATGAAATTTTAGATGCAAAGGGAATGGAAAAAGAGCACATAATGAAAGCATGTAACTATTATATACAACTTGTTTTTCCTTTTATATATGTAATAAATTAAAGGTAAGCTTTCAAAAAAGAGAAATGTGACCCTCCCCAAAGCACAGCTTTGGGATAGTTTTTATTTGTTTAGAAGTTTTTGCTGTCTTAAAACCAAAATCTAATTTCTAATCAGTTCAAGTTCATAATTAGTACAGTGAATTAATGATAATGCAAGTTTGAATTTTGTAGAACTTGATTTAGTGCAAATTATGAAATGGTACCATATCACATTAATGCAGGTCAAAATTCAATGAATACAATGAGGCTTTTGACATGGCACTATGTGTTCAAACTGCATTTAGCTATCATCAGTAGATATGGATGTGATGTGTTGATGTGTGTCATATTACCAACAGTTGTAGTAAAATTTTTTAAAAGATCCCTTAATACAACGGGAAAAGAACTACCAGACCAAAAAGAACAGACTTGCCAATACATTTGAAGCAAAAATTTGATGTAATTGAATGGCATGAACGTGGTCAGAGTAACTCCAAAAATAGGATGAAATGTTAAGATGCCTGAAACCATGTTATAGGATACCATAAAACATGCAAGAGAGATAAAAGAAAAAGACAAAGATCCATCCTCTTTTGAGGTTTTGTAAAGAATGACTTTTGGGGGTTTTGCAGGCAATGCAAAAAATGGAAGTCTCAGTAAAAAGTGGAATATATATTTAGCTACACATATATATGTGGATTGAAAATCAAAATCAAAACCCCATTTCTCTTAGCAGAGCAGTCATTCAGAAAAAAAATGTTTATTTAACGCAGTGAAATGAAGTGGATGCTGAAGAAACATTTACTGTAAGTGTTGGTTAGTTCAATCAATTTATAACTGTAATTTAATCATGGAATGTTAAACATTTTGGAGAGGCAGCCAGATCAGGTGAGGATGCGACAGCAAAATATCTTGCTGGTTTGAAGAAAATTAATGAAGAACATGGAAAAATGGACCAATAAAATTTTAATGTGGATGAAACAGGCTTGTTAAGAACCGAATGCCCTCTAGAACTTACATTTAGAAGAAAGAAAAAAAGGCAACCTGGATTATAAAGTGTCAAAAGATTACCTAATACATTTTGGGGAGGTAATGCAGAAGGGAATTTAAATTAAAACCAGTTATTGTTTATTGATCTTGAAATGCTGGTGCCCTGAGAGGCTCTGACCATCATTCACTTCTAGTTCTTTATCAGTCTAAGAAGAAAGTTGTTTTCAAAGACTTATTCTCAAGTTATTTGAGCCCAACTGTTGAATGATATTGCAAGGGAATGAACAAGGCATTTAAAGCATTGCTGGTTTTAGATGATGTCCCAGTTCAATCATCTATTAATTACTAGTTCATTGTATGAGAAGGTGAATTTGCAAATTTGCCAAGATGTAGATAAATCCTTCTGCACTGACCAGGAGAGTATGAAGAATTAAATAAAGATAAGACAGTTCAGTCTATGCTGCTAAAATATTTTTAAGGGATCATACATTTTATTCATACTGTCAGTATAACCTTATCTTTAAAAATGATATTCCATAATCTCTAAAATCTTGTTTTCTGAATCAGAAATACATTTTTCTCATATGCTACCATTATAATATATTACAAAGAGATTAAAAATATATCTTTGAATTTTTTTCATTGCATATTTCCATTGGGCTAGAAACACCATATTTTGCATATAATTATAATTTCAGATAGTGATCATTGAAGTAGTGTGAACACTTCTCAGAATTTATTATTTGCACTAATTGGGATCTGGCTGCATCCAAATGGGACTATGATTAGACTTTTGCTATTGCCCCAGAGGACAGAATTAGTAGCATTGGATAGAAGGAAAAATTAGAAGATTTAGGCTTAATTCAAAGACAATTTTTCAAAAAAAATTAAAGCAATTTCAGAGTAGAAAGGCCTGAGTCAACTTCCACTTCTTTAGATGTCTTCAAGAAAAGGTCATATTTCTACTTTGGGTATCTTATTAAAATAGAGTAGACACTTGTTCAGGACTGAGTACCAGATGTCCACTAAGATCACTTCTATATCTGAGATTCCTAGATTTTTAGTATCCTAGGATTCTCTTTCTTCTGTCTCCTGGGTCCAAGAAGAACCAGTTTTAAAATACAGAACACTTTTTTATGAATCATTGCGGTGGTTGAGTCATTTCGGTGGTGTCTGATACTTCATTAACTCCTTTTTTTCTGCAAAGATCCTGGAGTGATTTACCATTTCCTTTTCCACTTCAATTTTTTTACAGATGAGCAACTGAGGCAAACAGGGTTAAGTGACTTTCCTAAGGTCACATAGCTAATAAGTGTCTAAGCTAATAAGTGCCAGATTTGAACTCAAGGATAGTTCCTGGTTCCACTGCAATCCTTAAAATACTTGAAGATAACTTCATGACCTTTCTAAGTCTTATCTACTCAAGGATTATCACTAGTCCCTTTAACCAGTCCTTGAATGACTTACCTTTAAATTATTTCATCCTAATTATCCTTTTTAGCTTTCAATTAAATTCTAAACTGTGACATTTTAAAATGAATACAATCTTCCAGATCAGAGATCAGAAGTCCCCTCAGCTCACTTGTTTTTAATGTTATGTTCCTATTAGTAAAACTAAAATTTGTAATGAAATGCAGTATGGCATAATAGAAAGAGTTGGAAGATCCCAGTTCAAAGCCTGCCTCTGACATAGGTTTTCTATGTGACTCTGGCAAGTCACTTAACCTCTAAGCAAAGAAAAAGGTGATAAGCATTGGAATACAGGGTGATTCCTCATCTGGGAGTTTCCTGAATGAATAAAATTACAAGTCCAGCCCATTTTTCTAAATTTATACTAACTTTCTTGACTTCTTCATCATATTGTTGACTCACATTCAGCTCATATTCCACTAAAAGACTCAAGCTGGATTGTTTATTTTAACCAGTATTAATGCTTTCTGGAATGTTAAAGTCCCAGAAAATACCCATAAGCAGTCTATTTTGAATTCTTTTTCTAATGGTGGAGATGGATTTTTTGCTAAGCACTTCAAACCCACCCATCTGTGCCAAAAATACATGTTCACAAAGGGACAAAAGAGAGGGATGAAGAAGGAGAGGAGAAGACATAAAACAACCCAAATTTAACCCTACCACTGGAAAAATTACTTAAAATATATGGGCTACAAAAAGTGCATTCTATAGTTTTATAGTTCTCCTCAGAGAGCAATTTTTTATTTTTACTTAAGAATGTAGTGCTGAAAAATAAATCTTGTTTCTGATGATAAGCCTAAATGGAGCATAGATGACATTTGATTTACTCTTAAGAAAACTCTAGAAAGCTTGAATGGTCCTACTTAGCACAGCTGTCTTTTCTGATATGACAGTATGCATTGGGACCAACCTCATGACTTAGAATTGGAAATGAGTCTTCTGTGTTTCCACAATCCAGGCAAGAATGGGAATCAGAAGCTTAGGCCTGGGTCTGGGGATCATTTCTTCGGGTTCCTTTTTTGGGAGGCAGGAAGGAAGGCAGACTGGGGTAGGAGGAGATGACATCTCATTCTTCAAGATCTGAAAATTACTAGTTAAAATTAAATGGCTTTTTGGCACTCCCTACAATGAACCATTGTGAGAGAAAATCATTTGTTTCCCTTTCAGTTTTGTCATTATAAATGAATACTTCTCTAAGAAAATTTTGTATGGAGACCCACAGGATGCATTGTTCCATTCATTCAATGTGACAGAAATGAAAATGACTCAACAGAAAACAAGGTGTTGTGGGTTGAATCACATTTTTCAGTGTTTATATCCCCCCAAATGTGTTTGCAGTGCCAGCAGAGCTATTATTGTGGTGACTGCTATCCCCCCAAAAACATTTATTAAGCCCTGAGTACATGCCAGAGGTTGTGTCAGATTAGGAATTCTTAACCTGAAGTCCATAGGTTTGTCAATGAATAGATTTCAGAGAATCTATCGATTTGGATGGAGGGAGGGAACCTGCATCTCAGTTTTCACTAACCTCTAATGAAATTTAGCATTCTCTTCAATTATGGATGTAGGCAACAAGACATTATTCTGTGAAGAGATCGACAGTCTTCATTGAGAGGTCAATAAGGTCCATGACACAAAAATGTTTATGAACTCCTTTGCTGAATGATATAGGATTTTAGAGTAAACATGTTGAAATGAAAGAGATTGGTTCTGGTAGGACATGTGTCAGACTCCCTTGCTCTCTAATACAAGAACACCCCAAACCTCTTGGCTAGACAACTTACATGGCAAGTGCAAGTTGATAGTATATGTAGAGACATGGCCTTTGTCTTAAATAATCCACCATAATCTAAACAGGGAAAAGCAACAAAAATCAAAAATACTAACATAAGGATAAATAGACTCCATGGACGTTTTCTTATTTCATTCATTCATTCATTCATTCTTTTTTTTAAAACTCTTACTTTCTGTCTTAGAATCACGACTAAGATCTGGGCTCAAACACTTCTTAACTGTGTGACCCTATTGATTCTAAGACAGAAGGTAAGATTAAAAATCAAAACAAAACCAGGGAATCAATGCTAAGTATTGGTTCCCAGGTAGAAGAATGGTTACATCTAGGCAACTGGGGTTAAATTTCTTGTCCAGGGTCACATAGTTAAGAATTATCTGAGGTCACATTTAAACCCAGGATCTTCTAGCTCTCTATCCTAAGTCACTTAGCTGCCCTCATTCATTCATTCTTTCAGGTATTCATTCAGTTAATATCACCCTAGAATCTGAGGAGCTGGGGATAAATCCTATGCTGGGTTTATTACTTTTTAGCACCTTGGACAAGTAACAACCTTTCAGTCTCAGTTTTCTCATCTGCAAATGAGACATTCAAAATTGCTTCTAGGGGGGGCAGCTGGGTAGCTCAGTGGAGTGAGAGCCAGGCCTAGAGACAGGAGGTCCTAGGTTCAAATCCGGCCTCAGCCACTTCCCAGCTGTGTGACCCTGGGCAAGCCACTTGACCCCCATAGCCCACCCTTACCAATCTTCCACCTATGAGACAATACACCGAAGTACAAGGGTGTAAAAAAAAAAAACAAAAAAACAAAAACAAAATTGCTTCTAGGTCTATATCTATAATCCTATAAAAGAGATGTAGGTATAAGGCACTATGCCAGAGATTGTGGATTCCAAGGTGAGAAATGACATTGTCCTTTAGAGCTTGCAAAGTGGTAAGCAAAGAATAGAGAGAAAATATGTACAGTAAGAATTCTAATGAAGGAGACAGCACTCTTTGGGAAATGGTGGATGTTGGAGGAGATAAAATGAAAGGGGGTGTCAGGGGCTGGACCTAGAATGAAGAGAAGACCAGATTTGAACCCAGGACCTCCTGTCTCCAGGCTCTTTACCCACTGAGTCACCTAGCTGTCCCCTACCTATTGCTTTTTTAGGGTTCCTAGTTTGAAGTTGGAAGAGACTTCAGAGGTCATTTTGTCTCTTTCCTTAGTTTGAAAAATGAGGAAACTGAGTCCATGGAGATTAAATTATTTGCCCAAAGTCACACAGTAGTGAACATCAGAGATACCAGGTCAAGTGATCTGACACTAACCAGCTATTGGGTGGTGGCAGCAAATATAAAACTGGCTGTAAGTAAACTTGTCAGATTTAAGAGGGCAAAAGGAATATGTGGACCATGGAGGGATTATCCCATTCAACATGATTATCACAAACGTATCCCAGAAGAAGGAAAATGAATTTCAGTTTAATTCAAAAAATTTGTTGTTGTCATTCAGTCATTTCAGTCATGTCTGACTCTGGGGTTTTACATAGTGTTTGGAAGTAAGATTGGAAGTAAGTGTTTGAGACCAAATTTGAATTTGGGAAGATAAATCTTTCTTTCTCCAGTCTGGGTGCTCTCTCCATTATGCCACTAGCTGGTCTAATTCAGCAAATACTGCTCTCTTCTTCCTATCACCACTGTTCCCATTTGTCCCAAACCATTCATAATATATAAATTTGAGGTCTAAATTCAAGTCTTAATTTCAATATGTAATTAATTCAACTCCTAACTTCATGTTTTAAATGGGTTGGTACAAATGGAAACAGAATTGGCATGAAATGGTCTACAGGGTATAATAAATTGAGCTCTAAGAGAGGAGTCCAAAGACCTGGATTTCAGTTCAATCTCTACCACTGACTGGTTATATGTCCTTGAGGAAGTCTGGTTCCACATTTATAAAACAGAAATAACTTTAATTTTCATGCCTACTTTAGATCATCTTTTTGATTGAGAGAGGTAATTAAAGTATGTTAAAGCAGATGGAAATCATGCAAAGTCAGGAATTAGCAGTCTTTCTGGGACCTCTGACCATTTACTCCATCTTCAAAAGCATGTGTGGGATTTTTGGAAAATTGGCCATTCATTCTTCCCTCTCTAGTTTCTTTCTCCTCTTCCCCTCCCATTAGATCTGCCTCAGGAAAAACATCTATTTCTTTAAAAGAAATTTTAGTTGATGCTATGCTTATAAGGCTGTTGGTGCCTAAAGGTAATCACAGCGAACACATCTATAATAAGATTCATGGGTAAATTAATAAATAAAGCTATTTGTGTTCATTTGTATTCTTTATTATCTTCTAGACATTTTGCCATCCTTCCCTCTCTAGTCTGATGTGTTGAAGGATATGGTAAATGTTCTTAATTATTTGAGTCAAAATGATGAAAGAGTTTCATATCACAGATGGAGACAGTATGTGAATCGGCAGCTTTGGAAGAAGGCAGTCTTGTCCAAAGACAAAACTGATGATGAGGACAAGAGAACAAATATTTAAAAGGAGATTCTATGGAAGTTATAGTTTATAGTTTGAATTACATGGATGAATATATAGGGCAGAAAAGCTGGACCAAGACAGGTTCAGGAATTTTGGGTAAATTGCTTGCTTTTCTTCCTCCTCCCCCCACTGACTTCACTACCTGTCCCCTGACCCACAATTTCTGAACTTAACCAGATTTAACACATACAGAAAAATGTAAACTCTTATGTTATTGTGGAAATAATACTGAATTTTTCTGTTGAACTTAGTATCATGGAATGTCAACTCCAATCTCAGCTCTGACACTTCTTTGAAAAATCATTTAAACCTTCTCAAGCTGCAGTTTCTTCAACAATCAAATGAGGGGGTTAGACCTCTGAGATCCTTTCCAGCTTGAGATTTATGATTCTATCTCCTGAAAACATAGATCATAAGGGAGCTAACAGGTCCAATCTCATTTTGCAGATGGGGAAACTGAGGCCAGTCATAGAAATAGTACATGACACAAATAAGACTTAGAAATACTGTCTTCATACTCTGAAGGTACTGTACTTTCCTATATATTATGATGCCTCTAAAATGGCATAACTAAATTGTATTTTTATATCTTAGAAGGAAAATCAAGGAAACAAATATTTTTTAAATACCCACTATGTTCCCAGTAAATGCTAGGCACTATGGGGAATTGTAGGGGGGGGGGAAGGAGCATGTCATTTATTGTGTACCAACTATGTGTTTAGTATGATGCTCAGTGCTATAGAATATAAGTCATTCCTCAAGATGTTTATATCAGAATTGTATGAAATAAAACCAACGCACAGGGATGGGGAAAACAAATGAGAAACTATGAGGCACTGATTTCTAAAGATAACAAGAATCCTTAGAAAGGAGAGATAATCAAACTAGGTGTTAAAAAGGGGGATTTCATGGAAGAAGTAGGACTTGAGAAGACATTTAAAGATGGAGAAGACTGTGCAGGGTTTATTCAGGATCAGAGAAATTATAGTTGAGAGGATTAGTAACTCTGGTGTCAGGATTTTCCAAACTGTTTCTTTTTTTAAACCCTTATCTTATGTCTTAGAATCCATACAAAAATGGGATTCAAAGTAGAAGAGTGGTGAGGACTAGGCATCTTGGGTTATGTGGCTTGCCCAAGTCACATAGCTAGACTTCTTTCCAGAGGTGCAGCCAAGAGACTGGAGTAAGGTAGAGCTCAAGGTCACCATCAGAATCCTCTCCAATCAATACTAAAAAAACTGTCACAAAGTGAATATAGGAGTGAAAGAACCAACAAGGAGACAGACAGAAACAACTCTCAAAAAAAAAGACTTAAAGGTAGGCAGAGAACATCTGGGTGAGAGGGGAGCACAGTCAGCAAGGCTATAGCAAGGAGTGAAGATCAAGCCAACAGCAAATCACATATCCCCACCTCACATCTACTGTCCCAGGTTTGGAATCTAAGTACAAGATAACATTCAGACCCTGAGACCCTGCCTGGGCAAATAGTGGTCCAAGTTAACCCACACCCCTTGAAGTTTCACATTGTGGTGAAGTCAGGAATCTCAACCCAGGGCATTCTGTACTGAAGTTTGCTCATCTGTATGGGCTCAGAGGAATCTAGGATTTCTATACTAATTATGTGGTGAGGACATAGACCCCAGTTTGGGTAGTTGCTTGACTGAAAAGGGTGGAGGTTTGTGATCTTTTTTGCCAGGGGATAAGTGTGGAGCTCTAGGGCAGGGCAATCAACTATGTGCCTGATTGGATTAGATACACAGTGAGACCAAAAACTTGTGCCTAAGCCTGGGGCTAGAATTTGATAAGCTCCTGACCTGATCAAGTTCAGAGTGAGATCAAAAGCTTACAACCAAACCTGGGGCTAGTCTTTAAGCTATCAGCATCTCAAGGGTTAATTGAATTAGCAGTGGAGGCCAAATTTGAAACAGTTTCTCCTGACTCTAAGTCTGGTGCCCTATCCACTATCTAGCTACCCCTTGCCAAATCCTTTACAGGACTGCTCATCCAACTTTGGTGCCTACCTTTCATCCAACTCTCACTTGTGGCTCCAAGAAGCTGTAGCATATGCAGCATCTACACTCCAGTAAAACTCTCTCAGCAGACAGGCTAAACCAGATTTAGGATAACTAATCAGCCTCAAATCAATTAGTGAGTTAGGAAGATGTCTACCCCAAGTTTGTGAAGACTTCCCCTGTCAAAACGGGTAAATGAAACAACTTGTTTCACAAAGTCAGCTGAAGTAGGTGCTGTGGAGCAGTTAGAGCTTGGTTAGACATCGAAGATGTCAAGGACACCTATTATATCCCAGGCCATCACCAGTCATCCTGACTTTAGTTTTGCCACTGGACTTCAATGAGTATGGAAGAGAAAATGGGAGTAATGACTTTGTGCAACTTTGCCTCACTTAAAACCCATTCACATTCAAGTCATCACCACATGAGGCCATTAGTCCTCTTTTATAACTAAGGATGAACAATAAATAGCTTTTGGTGAAAAGCCTCCCAAGTCCCCAATCCAAATGAAAGGGACACCCAGTTAGAGTCATTTGCAAAGTCAGTGAGGTGAAATTAGAGTCAGAAGACCTGGGATTAGATAACCCACTTTGCCACTAATTACTTGTGTGATTTTGGGCAAGTTCATTTCATCATTGATCCTCAGGTTCATTATCAATAAAATAAGAGTGTCTCACACTAGGAAATCTCTAATATCCCATTAACATTTCAAGCTATAAGCCTACATAGGAATAAAGATTTACAGCTAAAAGGGACTTCAGACACTATCTATCAGAACACTTGGGCCAGCTAGGTAGGACAGGGAGTAGAGTGCTGGGCCTGAATTCAGAATGACTCTTCCTGAGTTCAAATCTAGCCTCAGACACTGCCTACCTATGTGGCCCTGGGCAAGTCAATTAACTTTGCATGCTTCAGTTTTCTCATCTTTAATATGAACTGGAGAAGGAAATGGAAAAGCATTCTAGTATCTTTGCCATGAAAATGCCAAATGTTGTCACATAGAGTCAGACAAAATTTAAATAACTGAACAGCAACAACAAACCCCTTATTTTACAGATGATGAAATTGAGAGTCGAAATTACACAGGTAATAATCATGAGAGACTGAATGGGAATCCATATCCTTCACACTACTATACGTAACTCCTTTTGACACAGAAATCAATATGGAAAAATAACATATGAGAAGGGTAGGAAGATATCAATCCCGTACTATAAAAGTTTGTGAAACCTACATAGTTGATTTTCAAGAAATATTAAATGATTAGAAAATATTAGAACCATTCTATCCTTTATGATGGGCAGCTGGAGGTGGGGAGGCATTTAATAACATACCAGTCTAAAAGGATGACCATAGTTCAAATATGCCCTCAGACACTTACTAACTGTGTGAACTTGGACAAGTCACTTAACCTTACTTGCCTGAGTCTGCAAATCTGTAAAATCAGCTAGAGAAGGAAATAGCAAAGCACTCCAGTATTTTTGCCAAGAAAACCCATAATGGGGTCATGAAGAGTTGAACATCAATGAAATGACTGAGCAATCAACACAATAGCATGCTTTAGGATAATCATTTACTATATTAACTCAATTTGAAATGACTGCCAACTGACAATTATTTTCAGATCGAGACCATGAAAAACACTTGGAAACTTGTAAACATACTGCTATGGATTAGATGAGGAAAAGACATTTGGGATTTTACTCTCTGCATCTTTAGTGAGATCTCTTACCTGATACTAAATAATGTCTTGACATCTGGAAATAGAGTGCTCGGTTGCAGTTATATGCAGATAGGATCATTTTTTAACCCTTGCATCAGACTAGTCAACACGCCTTTTGAATTCAATCAGATATAATCAGGTCATTTCAATGATGCAGCAAATTTGTAAAAAAGGCAAGTACTGGTAGAACATTTCTCCTCTTTTGTATTTCTGCATTGAGGTGACAGCTTGATATAGAGAGCATGGTAGTGATTCAATGTTGGCAACAGTGCATGTTGTGGTAAGAAAGTATTCAACCATTAGTTCCAAGAACTAGAAAAAATAATAAAATTCATACAGAAGAAAAAAATTTCAAGAATGTCAAGGGAATTAAAGAAAAAAATATGAAGAAAGAAGACCTATCCATACCAGATTTCAAGATATTCTATAAAGTGTTAAGTATTAAAACAGTTTGATGCTGGCTAAGAAATAGAATAGTGTATCAATAGAATAGGTTAGGCAATCTCCACACAGTAGTTAATGACCAGAGTAATCTAGTTCTAAAGAAAAAGAACTCAATATTTGATAAAAACTTCTAGGAAAACTGTAAAACAATATGGCAAAAAGTAGGCATAGACCAACATCTCACACCATACAACAAGATAAAGTAAAAATGAATACTTGATCTTGTAAGATTTAAATTTAGGTTTGACTCAATATGAGAGTTATAAACGTGGTTGCCATTTATAAAATATTAGCCCATAAGTCAAACTGACTGTTAGCAGCTTTTATTTACAACAAGGTAGAAAAAACAAAAGTGGGAAATGTAGAAAAGAGACAGAGCCTTCCACACCTCCAGCCCTAAGCATTTCTCAGGTAAAGTCCAGTTCATCCCTGGGCAAGGGCTTCCTCAAGTCCTGATCTCCACATGATTTTCCCAGTAATCCTCAGCCAGAAGTCCTGGAGGTATCTTCAGCCAGAGTTCTACCAACACAGAATGACTCCAAGGAAAAGAAAGTAACTCCACTCCACCATGCAGAATCTGAGGAAAGAGTCTCTCCAAAAGCCAAGTCAGGAATCTCCAAGGAAAGAGTCCCTCCAAAACTCAAGGCAGGAATGTCTCCAAGCCAGAAGAGATCCAAATCATGATCTTTTATAGTCCTTTTTCCATGTCACTTCCTGTCTCTCCCCCACTTCATGGGAACCAATCACTGCTTCTAAATTGACTACCGCTACGCAGTGAGGTCAGTGTCTGTGGGGTCTACTTCTCGTCCTTTGAGAGTATAACTCTTATTAGAAGGATTCACAAGTTTCTGACTGATTAAGTTAAAAGGGTAGAGTTCTCTACATACTTGATTAAGATAAAGACATTTCCTTTCACAATATAGAAATAAAGGGAGATATCATAGACAAATTAGGGGAACATAGAAAAGTTTATATGATGGAACTTATGGATAAGGGAAGATTTATGACCAAAAAAGACATAGAGAACATGACAAAAATGAAATAGATTATTTTGATATCAAAAAGGTTTTGCATAAACAAACCAATGCAACCAAAGTTAGAAAGGAGACAATAAATTGGGAAAAATTTTTTATAGCAAGTTTCTCTGACTAAGGCTTCATTTCTCAAATAGATAGAGAGCTGAGCCAAATTTATAAGAAATCAAAGCATTTCCCAACTGATATGTGGTCAAAGGATATGTACAGGTAGTTCCCAGATGAAGAAAGTAAAACTATAGTTATATGAAAAAATGCTCTAAGCCACTATTTATTAGAGAAATGTAAATTAAAACATCTCTGAGATACTATCTCATACCTATCAAATTAACTAATATGACAAAAAAGGAAAATGATAAATATTCAATGGGAGGTAGGGAAACTGGGACTTGAATACACTGGTGATGGAACTGTAAACTAATATAACCATTCTCAAGAGCAATCTGGAACCATGCCCAGTGGGCCCTAAAATTATGCATACCCTTTGACCTGGCAATACCACTACTGAGTCTATATCCCAAAGAGATCACAGATAGGGGAAAAGGTCCTACATGCACAAAATATTTTAGCAGCTCTCTTTGTTTTGGCAAAGAACTAGAAATAATTGGGGAACAGATGAACAAGTTGTGGTATATGAATGTAATGAAATATTATTGAGTCATAAGAAATGATGACTAAGATTAGTTCAGAAAAACCTGGAGAGATTTATATGAATTGATGCAAAATTGAATGAGCAGAACCAGAAGAACAGTGTATATAGAAACAGAAATATTGTATGATGATCAACCATGAGAGACTAAACTAGTATCAATAAAACAAGGTCCCAAGATGACCCCACGAGACTCATGATAAAAAAATACTATCTTAAGCCAGAGAAGTAACTTTTAGAATATGATTGCAAACCAAAGCATGTTGTCTTTCACTTTTTTCTTCATGTGTTTTTATTGTATGAGTGATATGTATCTTCTGTCATAGGAAGGAGAATATTGAAATATGTATTGCATAAAATCCCTGGTTATAACCTATAACGACAATTCACTGCTCCAGGGAGGTGCAGGAGGCAGAGAATCTGAATCACAAAATGTCAGAAAATAATTGTAAAAATTGTTTCTGTATATAATTCAATAAAGTAGCCAAAAAATAAAGAGAAAGTATTCAACCATTTTGGAAAACATTTTGCTATTAAACTGAAAAAAGTCACTAAATATATGCCATTTGACATGAATATATTCCAAGGAGACAAAGCAAAAAGTTATACATACATATGATACACATACACACATACATACATTTAATGGGGACCAAACAGTAAGAGCTCAGGACTGAAAGCACTCACAGATTTCTTCTTCCTGGAGGATTAAATAGAACATCCAATATTTCCGATTGGATTTTAGTGAGTGAGTTGTTAGCTATCTATGAAATAACTGAGGGGTTGGTACTTTGGTAAGGAAGAATCTTATGGTTGGCTGAAGAGCCATAACTGAAGGTGTGTACAAAAGCTTTGAGTAGCTGTTATCTCCCTCCCTTGCTTGGCAGCCTTCAAATAAAGAGAATTGCTATGAGTCCTTGGGTAGGAGAGGGTCTGGATATCCTATCACCCTCCCAGTTACCATGTGTTCCCTAATGCATGGTGCCTGTTGATGTTGCATTTATTCTTTCCCCATCATGGCTGAATGAGCATTCTGAGATGGAATAGAATAAAGGATGACCTTAGTGAAATGGAAAGGTTGGAAAAGCTATCAAAGCTCCTTTCAGCAACCAGAATAGGTTGTAGAGAGACAGTAGTAGTAATAGCGGAGTCCAGTGAGGAACAAGACCCAAGGAGTGACTTGCTTAACCTAGCCCAGTAGTAAACCATAAACTGAAAGACTGCATCAAGCACAAAGGTACCTCATTTCAACAGGAGAGTAATTCATACATTGAAGACACAACTCTCTAAAATAAACTTAGTCTGGACCCCTTAATAGGAGGAAAGGAACTCTAAGCGTCATGAGTTGTGAGTCACCTCTTGTCCCAAATGCTCCATATACTTGTCCCTAGTTTCTTACTTTTAGCTTGAGCCCACCATCCCTGGGAACCTTGTGTGTACAAGGGGTGAGTGTGCTCCATCCCCCTAACTTGGGAGATGTTTCTGTAACATTGATCTTTGCAATACCTTTTAAATTAATATCCCTTTGTAAAAGTTCATTGTTCTCAGTTGGTTAATCAGTATGTCAGGGAGTACATCAAATTGGGGCTTGTAAATAATAGTACTAGAATTCACAGCCCTCTAGAATGTTGAAGGGAATAGTGCTCTCTAGAGTTCCAACATGCTAGTCCAATGTGAATTTAGTAAGCCCAGAGGGACTGCCATACACACACATGTGTGTGTCTATACATGTAACACACACACACACACATATATATATATATATATGTATATATATATATATATATATATATATATATACACGCATCTGTTTTGTAAATTGCCACTTTTATAGGAGAAAAGAACTGGAAAAAAAGCAAATAACATCTACTAGGGAATGGCAGAACAAGTTGTAATATATGAATATAGGTAGGGAAAGGATAGAATTTGTGATTCCGTTGGCATGGGAACTCCCTCTATCAAAGTACGTTGACACTTTGTCTGCTAATCATTCTTTGTTGTGTAAAGCCAAAAGAAGTTAAATGACTTTCCTTAGGTCATACAGACAATATGTTTCAAAGGTAGAACTTGAGCCCAGGTTACCTTGACTCTGAGGTCAGCTCTTTATCCTCCCTGCCAGGCTGCATCTCCTAAGACATCTTACCTCCCTGATTAGACTCTAATTTTTTGAATATATGAATTGTACATGGAATATTTTCATGTTTTAGGAGATGACAAATATAAATTCATAGATACTAGAAAATACTTGTATTAACCTATTCAGAGAGAAGTGAGCCGAACTAGAGAAAAATTTACATGATGACAATAATTTGAATGAAAACAACATTAAGATGATACAAGATTGATAAACTTGGAAATTAAACATGATCTGATATTGAAGTAAGCCTCTTATACTTAGCAGAGTGATGGGAGATAATAGGTGTGGAATACGGCAATAATTTATAGAGGTGATCAGTATATTGATTTAATTGATTATTTGTTACATCAACACAATATATATTTATTAGTTTGGTTTTATTAAGAATGGGAATTCCTGGGAAGAGATGGTGATATACATATAAAAAGAGTTAAAAAGCACTAAAAAAAGCTTTTAGAAAGAAAACTGAAACTAGAGACATGCTGTGGATAGACCTGGAGAAGCTCAGAAGTAGGTCCCGTTGTGCCAATGGCATTTGAACTTGAGGTTCAACCCTTTGTGCTATAATTGAGATGAGTGTTGAAAGGGTGACGATGCTCATGAGTTGGTGTCAGTCGAATTTGTGTGCGACTGAGCCTACTTACACCAACATAAGAACAAAGGGATCATAGTTCACCTTTATAGAGTTCTTTAAGGTCACCAAAGTACTTTACAGGCATTATGTCTTTGATTCTAGTACCAACCCTATGGGGTGCTGTTATCAATCATATCCCATTTCTAAAAACACCAGCTTAGAAAGGTCAAGAATCTTCCTGTAGGTCACATTTCAGCCAGTAAGTATATGAGGCTGTATTCTAATCCAGCTCTATCATTATCTCCACCATACTATCCAGGTATCACTCAATGAATAAGGCAGCTTTTGTTGTCAGATCCAGTCTAGCACTGCCTAGTTGAATTGTACCAACTGCCCACATCTTAATTCTGTACCTCTATGTACAATTTAAATCTGGAATCAGGACTTGGGGTTTAAGAGGAAGGCATCTGTCTCAGACCCAGATGCAAGATATATAACAAGTTCCCTAAATAATTTTTTGGGAGAGTCTAGATCTGTGAACTCATCAGTGTGGAGAATTCCGGGCAATGGAAACTCTAATTACCAATGCATATGGGTAACTCACCTGTAGCTTCTAATTTAAAGAGTTGCCTAGGGAGTACCAAGAATGAGATGACTTGTCCAAGGTCTTAGAGTCAGCATGTGTCAGAGATAGAACAGAACATAGATTTTTCTAACTTTGCAGTCAGCCTGCTCTCCACTATGCTATGATGCTTTACATGTAATACATACTTAATACATATGTGATGATTCCTTGATTCTGTGATTGAGATAATTAAGGCAGAAGATTACAGTTAGGTGGGGAAATTGCCTATAGCTGTGCCCAACATCCCAGGTTTGCAGAGTTGGACCTCAGAGGTCATCAAATCCAACCCACATTTAACAAAGTATCCTCTTTCAAACATCCCCCAAGAGGTCATCCAGGCTTTGCTAGAAGGCTTCTAGGGAGAGGAAATCCATTACTCATTTCCAAGGTAGCCCATTTCTCTTTTGGGTGGCTCCAGTTATTAGACAATATTTTCCTTATTAAACCTAAATCTGCTTCTCTGCAACTTTCCATTGCTCCTGTGATGCCTTCTGTGACTAATAAGAAGCCAAATTTTTGTTTTACATGATACCTCTTCAACACTTGAATACAATTCTAATACCCCACTCCCAAGTTTTCTCTAATTCAGAGAAGCCATTTCTAGTTCCTTTGGCTGATTCTCAAATGACACTATCTCAAGGTCCTTCATCTTTCTGGTCCTCTTTCCATTGACTCTGACATGGTATTTTCTTGAACAAACATGCTGGCTCTTTATGATTACCTTTTTTTACCTTTTTTTTTTACAGTATAGTCAACCATCCTTTAGTAACATAATTTAAAATTTTACCGGGAATGAAAATCATGCTTGCTAGTTTTGTAGCTTGCAAACTCTACTTCCTTCTCCTGCCTCCCTCTTTTATGGATATTGTCTTCATTCCTATCCTCCTTCTATTCTTCAAATCTTTGACAGAACATTGGAAGTGATTTAGCAATCATGTTATCTGGTTTTTAAAATGTCTTGCAATGGCCCTGCTAAATTATGACTTATCAAGGGCAGCTGTTTACTCTCTTAGTACTTTCCTTACCTTTCAACTCCCTATTAGTCATCTTTGTTCTACCTTTTCCAATCCAGGGAATTCTCCTTGGTAGAAAGGAAAAGAAGTAAAATAAAAAGCTTAGCTGTTTTCTGTTCTTTGTTATTACCATCTTACTTTCCTTAAGTAATAATCTTATTCTTTCTTTTATCTGCCTCTTTTCTTCAACATACATTTAAAAAATCTTTATGTTGTACTCAGTGTCCTCTGCTAACATCAACTCATTCAAAGCTTTTGACCCATCTGATACTATTTTTGCAGGGCTGTCCCATGCCTTTGGGTATATCCTTAGTTATTTGCTGTTGTTTCTATCTTCTGTATATTTATGAGTTTCCTGTTTATTTCTATATAATCTATATATTTACCAATAAGTTAACTATTTATCTATATTAATCTCTTTAGAGAGTGATACCCCTTCCCTCACTGCAATTATTTCATTTTGTGTTTTCAGAATACAAATGAGAATTTCCTATCCTCTCTGTGCGGACTCCTTTGATATATGTTGTATTGAACAGAATCTTTTGTGCTCTTTTCTCTACAACTATAGTATACCGCTCACATCAGGTTATGGTTGTCTTTCAGCTCTTTCTTTTAAATTCTATCATGGATTGGCCATTCTGCCAGTTCTCATCATTTACACTCCAACAAAGAGTTTATCTTTAGATGTGAGAACCAGATCCAGACTAGAAGTTTTCCTCATTGGTTTCACCATCATTCAGAAGATGGAATTGTCTTTATGACAAGCTAGGAAAATATTGGGATATTGAATGATCTCAGAGAGGAGCAGCATAAGAGAACGGATGAGGAAAGAAGAGAGGGCCAAATTCAATATATTACAGATAATTTAAGCTAATTTCCCATTGCCACAATTTTACGAATTTCTGCCAGGTTTATGTTTTGATTTTTGAACCTTCCTCTTCCCCTGCTGCTGATCTGTTTTATACTCTGAAGTAATTCTCCTTCTGTTTCTGCCTCCTTGTAGTGTCATTTAAATGCTCTCTACCACTAAAAATAGAGAATTTCCCTCTCTGGTTACTAGATTTCTTCCTCTGAGTAGGATAATGGTGAACAGGTCAAACACTTCTGTACTTGACCTATGCAAATATTTAACAGTGGGAGAAAATAGTCTCCTCCAGTGGTAAATCCAACCATTCACTTTCTTTACAAAGCTTCTCCTAACCTTTCTAACCCAAGGCAATCTCCCTTTCCTTTGTGAACCAAAGGGAACAGTCTTCCCAAGAAGATCAGGGAAAATGTCAATGCACACAAAGCTGGGGAATTATTAATAGCTGAAGGCCAAGCACTAATCAAAGTGGTCGGATTGGGGGAGGTGAAACAGCAAAGGGAACTTGTGTTGGTAGAACTCCCCCAGCCATAACAGGAGTCCTACAAAGTGCTCGATAAAAAAGAAAATATGAACAATTAATGATGAACAAAAAGCACAAGTCAAAATTTAGATCTATATAATTCTAAGGTAAGACTTAATGGAAAGTATATCACTGCAAAATGTTCAATTGTTTAAATGTTCTGGTAATTGTTCTTAAGTATACACTCTTTTCTAAAACTCTACCATTTACTTAAAGAAATTGAATTAAATTGGCTCTTTCTAGCTTGAGTGAGAGCCATAGTTAGTAATACTTTTGTATATTTCACAGTTTTCTAAATGCCTTTTAAAATGTTAATCAGATACAGAGGATTAATTTGATAAAGGAAGTGATTGAATTATATATGAATTTTGTCTTGCCCAAGAAGCAACAGGATGCAGTGAAAAGAATATTGGATTTCTTTAAAGTCAGCAGATTTAGGTTTGAGTTCTCATTGTGCCATATATTGCATTGTGTGATCTTGGGAAGATCATGTAATCTCTATGAGCCTCAGTTTTCTAAATTGTAAATGAGGGAATTGGACCTTAGGAGTCCTTAATCTAGGGTCCATGAACTTGAACAATACTTTGACAACTGTATTTTGATGTAATTGTTTTCCTTTATAATTCAATATATTTTGTGTACTTAAAACATTTTTCTGAGAAGGGAGTACATAGATTTCAGCAGACTGCCAAAGGTGGAGTTATGACAAAGAAAAGGTTAAGAATTCCTGTACTAATTGATCTCTAAATTCTCCTCCAGCTATAAATCCAATATTTCACTTTCTTTACAAAACTTCTCCTAAACTCTCTAACCCATGCCAATCTTCTTTTCCTTTGAGAAATGAAAGGAACATTCTACCCAAGAAGACTGGGAAAAAAGGAAAAGAATCTATATGTTCCAAAATATTTATGGCAACTTCCTTTGTGGTGTAAAGAGCTGGAAATCAAGGGGATGCCCATCAGTTGGGAAATGGCTGAGCAAATTGTGTATATGATTGTGATCGAATACTACTGATAACAAACAATGAGTAGATTAATTTTTTAAAAACTTGGAAAGAACTACATGAGATAATGATGAATGAAACAAGTAAAATGGAGAGAACATTATATATGGCTACGGATTTAATATTTGAAGAATAACTTGTACATGTTCACCTCCAGATAATGAACTGAAAGGTAAAAACACAAAAGACATAATCTGTATATTTTGCCTGACAATATCTGTGCTATAGCAAAGGAAAAAAACAAACTTTGCCACTAAAAAAAAGATTGTTTCAGTCAGGGCACTCAGGTTTAAATCTTGTCTTTTGATATATGTGTCATTGGACAAGTCATTAACTTCTCTGGGACTTAAATTTCCTCATTTGTATAAGGATGGTATGAGGTATAAGGATGATAAGGATGGACTAGCATGATGCTGTGAAAGGTGTGCTGAATACGGGGTCAGAGGACCTTGGTTTGAATTATTATTTTATTATTTAATGACCATAATAATATCTAGCATTCATATAATGATTTAAGGTTCATAAAGCGCTTTCTAGTTATTATCTCATCTAATTCTCACAACTCAAAGTCATGGTGGTGGTAGTTGTTTTTGATTCATTCTCAATTGTTTGATTTTTCCTGATTCAATTTAGGGTTTTCTTGGCAAAGATACTGGAGAGATTTGCCTTTACCTTTTCCAGCTCACTTTACAGATGAGGAAACTGAAGCAAGCAAGGTTAAGTGACTTGCCTATGGTCTCATAATTAGTAAGGTAGGTGCTAATGAATCTTCAATTTATAGACAAGGAAATTGAAGCAGATCAAGGTTAAATGGACTTGTCCAACATAACTCAGCTAGTAAGTGAGGCTGGATTTGAACTCAGGATTTCTTGATTCCCAGTCTGTTTGCCTAGCCACTGTGTCATCTGCCTTCCTCAGTATACAACATATAAAACTTTGAGAAAATCACATTGGCTATCAATTTCCTCAGGTATAAAATGAAGTTATATAAAAATAACATAGGAGGCCCTTTCTAATTCTACAATCCTACTAATGTCCACATGCTCAAGACCCTGTGTCTTGAGCCAGATTTTTGGCTTAAGATCCACATTGGAAAGTCTTTGCAATTAACTTTATTTTGGTTATCTTGGTTCAAGGTTCTATACCCAGATGGAATCTGCCAGTTCTCCCCTTTTGGATCCCAGGGGTCCTGAGCTGTAGATTCCTATTTTCAGGCCATGTAGATTCTTCTTGCCTCTGGCTGAAGCATCTTTACACTTGATAATAAGTGACCCAACTAAAACATATATGTATGGGTTGCAAAAATATTCTCTGTAAGGTTCAAAGGAGAAAATTTCTGTGACTTGGAAAGATTAAGGGAAGGATACATTGAAGAAAGGGGATTAGAACTGAGTTCTAAGGGAAAAATGTAGTAGGTGAAAATGGACGAAGAAGAGAAGACCATGAGGCATGCCATAGGAAACTGAGCTAGAAAGTATAGTTTGAAATTTAGAAGGAACACAACTATTTGTTTTAGCTAAAACATAGAAGGCATGTAGAGGAGATAAACCTGATAAAGTGAAACCTTTCTAACATCTTTATTAAACTTTGTTTGTAAGCAATAGGAAGCCCTTGACAAGTTTTTGAGCAGAGGTATAACTTAACCAAGTTTTATACATAAGCAAGTTTTTTCTGCCAATGAATTAAGGGCAGGTTGGAAAGAGATAGAAAGTAGAGGGGTTAGGAAATTGTTGTAATGGTCCAGGCAGTTGGTAATGAAAGCCTGTAATAAGGTGGGGGCAGTTTGAATAAAGAGGAGGAAACATGTCTGAAGGACAGTACATCAGAATATTTTTTTAAGGACGGTTGCTTACTCTTCCTGGGAATTACTATTGGATCTGCAACACTTGGTTGCAATCAAATCACCATTTGCCTCTGATGATTCTGATGATGAAGATGATTTGATTGATGTTAATGCCACAGCGCTATGTAGATAGGACACTGGAATACTTTTATTTTTTATTTTATTTTTTTAATTAAAAATATTTTATTTATTTACACTGGAATACACTGGAAAATTTGCCTTTTCAAAAAGAAATTAAAGCCTACTATTCAGTGACATACATCTTAGAATCATGAATAGTTATTTGTTTGGGAATAGAAAAGAAGCTATTTGAAAGGAAGTTTGAGATATGATGTACTCTGAAAGAACAGAAAAGAAATAAAATGAAGGAACAGATGAAGGAAGCAATCAAGAAAGAAGAATAAGCAACAGAGGTAGAATACATTAAAAGTTCTGCACATCTTTGAATTGGGCTAGAATAGTACTATGTAGAGCGTTGAGCTCTGTATTTGAAATCATAAGACTTAGGTTTTAATTTTAGCTCAAACACTGACTGTGCAGCTCTGAGGAAGTTGTTTGTGTTGTCTCTAAACCTCAGCTTTGCCATTTGTCTTTTGGTGGTGGGGTGAAGAGGGTTGACTGAGTGATTTTTAAAGGTACCTTCAAGCTCTATATTTCTGGGATTTAAAAGAAGTTAGAAACAAATGGGAAACCCTTGCAAACAGTCTAGAAAAAAAAAGATAAGAAGGGCAATTATCCCAATAGCCACTGTGTGGTTGACTTGGAGGACAAAGGCAACGGCTACATTAGAGAGTAGGATCTATAAGCAAGTTTTTTTTGGCCAGTAAGTGGGCTTAACCATTTGAACAGAAGGTATTGATATCCAGGATATACTCAGCATTCTCAGAAAGCTGAAAATCCTTAGGGCAACAAAAAGCAGAAGAGAAAAAGGGAGCCTGTTAATCTACATTTCAGCTCTGTTACTTGAAGCAAACCTTTGGAAAGTTGAGAAATTAGATTTTCCTCTGTTGTTACTTTTCTCTAACAATGCCAAATCTCACAGCTCTATGTTTAGTGACAAATTGAAAATCCAATGATTTTTGTCCCCACATTATTGTGTTTTCCTTTGTGTGAAATTTGTTCATGTTCATCCTTTGATTCAATGTAGCTCTCTGCATCTAATCTGCCTTTCACAACCAAGTACCATTGGTAATCTCCATACTGTGGTCATCATTCAATTGTGAATTCCCAATGTCATCACCATTAGTCACCACATATATGTCTTCCTTAGGCAGAAAATGCTAAAGGCTGACCTGGCATAACATTCAGTTATCCTTGTCTCTATGACTTATTCACTTACCTTCATTCACTGATAGAAAGATGATCCAAAAGTTATGCTAGGACAGATGTGTCATTAGTGCTGGCATCATGACAAGCAGATTCTGAAAATAAACTACAACACTAATTCACTAGGTAAATTGATAATACAATATCTAAAAACCTAAAATACCTTTATGTGGTCACACTATGATTACAATGATAAATTTAGGGCATTTATTTAGGTTTCAAGTTTCACAGAGTGGAGAAAAAGTCCTTTATGTAAAGAAGGGAATGGCTTTTTTTTTTAAAGAGCAAATGACCCTTTTAGAGTAAAAAAACAAATGAAGGCCGATTTTGTAATATATATGATAAACAGGTCAGCTAGAAAAGAACCATCAAGAGGAAGAGAATCTATGAAGATAAATCTTTGTTCAGGTTTGCCAGTTAAGAAATTAATGTCTACAATCACAAACCTCAGAGACACAGAAAAGAAAGGGGCAGAGGAGACCCACATTGTCCAAATTCCACTATTAGAAAAGAAATTGCATTGTCTTGTCAAACAAAGGTTACCGTGATCATTTGGGAGCAGTAAGGAAGTGGCCAACACCCAAGGAGGCCTTTGGACTGCTGGAAAAATTTACCACAGCTGTTTATCTCACCAGGAGACCAGCTGCTAAATGTCAATCAAGAGTATCTCAGGACTGATCCAAAGAGCACTTCCTGAGTGACTGAGGTTGACTGCCAGACTGCTAGTTTTAACAGTCCAGGGCCACCAATTCCCCTTGATAACTTGGAAGCATTTTTGCATAATTATTGGGAGAAGGGAGATTCAGAAAAGCCTTAAAAGACATCTAGAAATTCATCATGTCATTTCTACCTGTGTTTGTAGTATATTCTGGCTTTGGGAGTGGAGGGGGTGGGAATGGGGATTGTAGTAGCTATTACCTAAAAGTGATTCAAAGGGAAATATTTTATCAGTATATATTCAAAACAGCCACAAACCATATATTTGGTAAATAGAACATAAAACAACATCAGTAGTAGTGACATCTGGTGGCTAGCTGATAATGTCAGTTTTCATAATTCCTTAGAGATAAGTATATGTGTGCATATTTAGTAGGGGGAAATATTTTCTTTCCGGAGTAGAAAAAAAATATCCAACAGCTAATAAGTTTGCAGAAAGCTAGTTTCTCATCTCAAGCACAAAAGTTTGTCGATGTAACATTTCATCTATCTATCCGAAATTCTTAGCAAATAAAGTATTGCAAATAAGTGATTCTTTCCCGGAGTAACTAAAATTGTCGCCCTTTCCTAAAGCATTAAAACTTACATTAGAACCATTTTGAAATGAAATTTTTCTAGTGTAGATTATATACTTCTCTGCCCTTCAGTATTCTACCAAATATAACTGAACCTTTTCTTATCGGCTTAGCATTGCCCTAGGATTTCGAGTTAGAAGAATCTTTGATTAGCAAGCCTAACCCCAACAAATGAGGACACTGAGGACTAGAGAAGTTAGGCGATTTGTGCAAAGTTTTATAGTAAGTTCTTTAAATAGAGTGAGTTGTACCTAAAGAATCTTCTTGAGTAATGTAGACTCCTCAGCAACATGGATATACTGTGATTGTGAATAGAAGGATGATTTCAGAGCAAACAAGGGTATCACTGGCAGAGCTGGGATTTGAAATCAGGTTTAACTCCAGACTTACTGATCTTTTTATTACACTAGACTTTGGTTGTTTAGATATTTCAGTCATATCTGACTCTTCATGATACCATTTGGGATTTTCTTGGCAAAGATACTGGAGTAGTTTGCCATTGTCTTCTTCAGCTCATTTTATAGATGAGGAACTGAGGCAAACAGGGTTAAGTGACTTGCCCAGGGTCATATAGCTAGTATGTTTTTGAGGCCAGATTTGAACTCGGGAAGAAAAGTCTTCCTGACTTCAGGCCTGGAACTCAATCCATTGTACCACATAGTTGCTACAACTACCTGCTTCACTCTGAATCTCTTTTATTATTATATAGTGAGTCCTTCAGAGAAAAGTGAGATATGTAGGGTTTTCTTTTTTTACATAACACCTGACAGGTACTGCATCTGAGGAGGAATCAGGATCAGGAAAACACAAAACTTGGCCATATCCTCCTTTGCTCTGAAATTATCCTTCTAGCCCAGTTTGTTGATATTGGTGAGGAGCCTACACAGACCAAGAGGATTCTTTGGCTATCTAACTCAATCAATTATTTGAAGAACTCAGATTTTACTCTGTACCTTACCTAATCTTATCTCTACTGGATATGATAGACTTGGAACTTACTCCCTCTAGTTACCATTATCACCTTCTTTTACAGTTAAAGGATAACACCCAATAATAGTTGAAATGAAGTAGACTCATAAAGTTTCCTATGGTATGATTTCTGTATAACTCCTTCCCCCAAATCTCTAAGAAATGAAGGGCCTCCAGTATTTGAAATAATCAATAGGTTTGCAAATCTTTTAAGCTAAATTATTGTTGAAGTCTGGAATACTATAAACATGTAGCATTATATGGTTCATAATTGGAAGGGAGAATAGAAATTATCTTGTCCAACACTGTCCATTTCATAGGAAATAGATGAGGAAACCAAGGCTCATTAAGGTCAAAAGACTTAACTAGTTCATATAGATGATCATTATCAGAAATAGGAGTTGATTCCAAGATCCTCTAACTCCAAATCCAGAAGTCCTTTTATTAAGCCACTCTGTAGTGTATACTTTTATATTGGAATATCTGTTTTTGAACATTCTACCAACTGGGCACTTAGATTTGCAGGCCAGGTCTCCATCAGTGATTACTACTTTCCAGAGTTTTAGAAATAATTCTGAGGCACTAGGTTTCTAGTAATGTTGTTCCTGGGTACCTCTGGGTGTATACCTCATTAACAAACATACTTTATTAGTTTTTAGGAAAAGGATATGACAAGGATTACTAGGAACACTGGGTATTAAACACCATCCTTCCCCCTACTAAACCTGAGATATACCCTACCACAAATAAACACAATTTGTGAGGACAATGGGCACTAACTTTAAAGTACTATAATAGTAAGATACGTACATGGTACAGGGTACCTTCACTCCTGCCCTTAAAATCTTTCCCCTCTCCCCCATGTAGATTATTCATGAAGTTTACTAAGAAGAATAGCATTAATGATAGGTGAGTTCCTCTGCCAGACCAACTCTTTGTAAATATAGCAACTCTTCTGCGTTGGACTAGTTTGTTGTTTGGCTAGAGAAATCCTCTGCTGAGTTTTTCCATTTCTTCCCTGGTCCCATCTAGGTTTGCTATTACTGGTGGTATTCTCTCTTTCATTCTACTCAGATGTTTCTTCTTCTTCTTCTTCTTCTTCTTCTTCTTCTTCTTCTTCTTCTTCTTCTTCTTCTTCTTCTTCTTCTTCT
>NC_058134.1:130005613-130108979 GCF_016433145.1 Gracilinanus agilis
TTCTTCTTCTTCTTCTTCTTCTTTCTCTCTCTCTTTTAATTTTGAATATTTTCCCATAGTTACATGCTTCTTGTTCTTTCCTTCTCCCCCCAATCCCCAACCCCCTTAGCCAAAGCACAATTCCACAGGGTTTTACATGTATCATTGAGTAAGATCTAATTCCACATTATTGATAGTTGGACTAGAGTTATTGTTTAGTGTCTACATCCCTAATAATATCCCCATCCCCCCATGTGTTCAAGCAGTTGTTTTTCTTCTGTGTTTCTCCTCCCACAGTTCTTCCTCTGAGTGTGGCTAGTTTTCTTTCTCATTAAATCCCTCAGCCTTGATCTGAATTCTTGCATTGCTGCTAGTAGAGAAGTCTGTTATGTTTGATTGTGCCACAGTGTATCCATCTCTGTGTACAATGTTCTCCTGGATCTGCTCCTTTCACTCTGCATCAGTTCCTGGAGGTCATTCCAGTTCACATGGAATTCCTCCAGTTCTTTATTCCTTTGAGCACAATAGTATTCCATCACCAACAGATACCACAATTTATTCAGCCATTCCCCAATTGAAGGACATTCCCTCATTTTCATATGATTTGCCACCACAAAGAGCTCAGCTATCAATATTTTTGTACAAAGCTTTTTCTTCATTATCTCTTTGAGGTATAAACCAAGCAGTGCTATGGCTGGATCAAAAGGCAGATAGTCTTTTAAAGTCCTTTGGGCATAGTTCCAAATTGCCATCCAGAATGGTTGGATCAGTTCACAACTCCACCAGCAATGCAATAATGTCCCAATTTTGCCACATCCCCTCCAACATTCCTTACTCTCCCCTGCTGTCATTTTAGGCTGCTCTCTCTTGAGACCTTGCAATGCACATATTTGCATCCTGTGTACTTTCATCTCAGGGTTGCTTCTTGGTCACTTAATCAGGGAATGAAGCATGAAAAAGTCAAGGCAGATATATACTTCAAGCCACCTCAACTAGATGGTAGATAGACCTAGTGTTCTGCCATAAGATAAAGAGAGCAACATAGGTGTGGGAAACCCTTTTTGTCTACCCACTCAGTTCTGGCTCAGCTCCTCAGTCAATTAGAAAGCTTTTTATCATCCTATGGTATAAGACTTTGAATCATTCATATAGTATTTTGAACGAAAACCCAACTCATTCTTTAGGATTAGACTATTTAGTTAACAATTAATTTTGATCTATCTTTCCATGACCTTTTAGTAAGTGTAATTATTTTTTTTCATTGTGAGAGTTTTGTTCTCTATTACATCATTTTTGTTTAGGTGCCACGTACCACTGAGAAAAGATATATTCCTTTCTATTCCTGTTCAGTTTTCTCCTGAGGTCTATCATAACTGACTTTTATAAAATTATATTTATCTCTAAAACCTCTTCCTTGTTTAATTTTTAGTTAGATTTATCTAGTTCTGAGGTGAGAAAGGCAGGGACCCCAACTAATATAGTTTTACCATCAACTTTCTCCTATAACTCATTTAACTTTTCCTTTAATAATATGGATACTATAATATTTGGTGCTAATATGTTTAGTACTGATATAACTTCATTGTCTATGGCACCTTTTAAAAAGATGTAGTTTCCCTGCTTGTCTCTTTTAATTAGATCTATTTTTGCTTTTGCTTTGTCTGAAATCATGATTACTACCCCTGTTTTTTTTCCCACTAAAGCAGTGATAGGCAAACTATGGCCTGCAGGCCAGATGGGGCCCCCTGAAATGTTCTCTCCCACCATGCAACATTATTCCTAATCTGACGAATACAATGAGTAGGATACAATACAATGAAACTTTTAAAGAGTTGTCTTAGAAACAGACTGACAGATGAGCATTTCTTTTCCTTTGGCCACCTCTTTAAAAAGTTTGCCCATCACTGCACTAAAGCATAATAGAGTATTCTCCAGGCACTTTTACTCTGTGTGTGTCTCTCTTCTTCAAGTGTATTTCTTGTAAACAACATATTGGAAGATTTTGTTTTTTTAATCCACTCTGAAGACCACTTCCATTTTATAGGTGAATCCCTCTCATTCACAGTTATGATTACTGTATAGTTTTTTCCATCTTATTTCCCTATTTACCCTTTTCTCTATCTCTATTCCTACCCTCACCCTCCTCAAAAGTGTTATACTTCTGACTATTGTCTCCCCTAATCAACCCTCTGCTTTATCAGTCCTGACTTTTAGTCCTCTCCCCTCCTTCCCTGTAGGGAAAGAAAGATTTCTATACCCAAATGAGTGTGTATGTTATTCTCTCTTTCAGCTAACTCTGATGAGACTAAGATTCAGGTGTTGCCCACCACTCCCATTATTTTCCTTCCAATGTAAAAGCTTTTTCATCCCTCTTTTAAGGGATAATTTATTCTATTCTAACTCTCTTTTCCCCCTTCTCCAAGTGCACCTCTCTTTATCACCCCTTAATATTTTTTCTTTATCATCCCATCATGGTCAACTCACACCCATGCCCTCTGTATAGGTATATTCCTTCTAACTGCACTAAAAATTATAAAGCTCTTGGGAGTTACATGTGTCATCTGTCCATGTAGGAATGGTTTAACCTAATCAAATCTTTTATAACTTCTTTCTTGTGCACCTTTTCATGCTTTTTTTGAGGCCTTTATTTGAAAATCAGATTTTCTGTTCAGTTCTTGCCTTTTCATCAGGAATGCTTGAGGGTCCTCTATTTAATGAAATATCTTTTTTTCTTGATACATTATGTTAAGTTTGATTGGATAGAGTATTCTTGGTTATAATTATAGCTCCTTTTCCCTCTACAATATTCCAAATCCTTTGATGTTTAAATATAGAAAGTGCTAAATTTTGGGTGATCCTGACTGGCTCCACAATATTTAAATTGTTTCTTTCTGGCTGCTGGCAATGTTTGCTCCTTGAACCAAGAGCTCTGAAATTTCACTCTAATATTCTGGGGAATTTTAATTTTGGGATCTTTTTTCAGGAGGTGATTGGTGTATTCTTTCTATTTCTATTTTTACCACCACCACCACCCCTAGTTCTAAGGGTATCAGTAGAGTTTTCCTTAATAATTTCTTGAAATGTGATTTCAAGGCTTTTTTTTTATCAGGACTTTGAGAGAGTCCAATATTCTTAAATTATCTCACCTTGATCTATTTTCTAAGTTAATTGTTTTCCTCTGAGATATTTTATATTTTTATATTTTATCATTCTTTTGATTTGACCTATTGTTTCTTGATGTGATCTGGATCCTTAGATTCTACTTGCCAAATTCTAATTTTTAAGAAATGATTTTCCTTAGTAAGTTTTTGTACCTTCACTTCCATTTGGCCAATTCTACTTTTTAAAATTGTTTTCATTAGTGAATTTTTGAACATCTTTTCCCACTTTTTGTGCTTTCTTTACCATGCTGTTGATTTTTTTCTCATTTTTTCTCCATTTCCCCTCTATCTCTCATTTGATTTTTAATATAATTTTTGAGTTCTTCCAGGAATTCTTTTTAGTCTTGATAACAATTTGTATTTTCTTCTTTGAAGTTTGCATGCAGTTGTTTTAATATTGTTTTCCTCTTCTGAGTTTGTGTTTTGCTCTTTCCTGTCAGCATAGTAACTACTGTCGAATTTTGTTTTGCTTGCTAATTTTTCTAGCCTATTTATTGACTTTTTATTTATGTTAAAGTTGGGTCCTGTTCTTGAGATGGGGTGGGGGGTGGTGATGCTATTTTAAGCTTCAGGATGTGTGTGTGTGTGTGTGTGTGTGTGTGTGTGTGTGTGAATGTGTGAATGTGCTGTCATATTCAGAGCTAATTCTAGAGACCAATAAGTTTTCAGTTCTTAAAATGATAGTATGATCTAAGAAAAGTATGATCACTGCTCTCCTGGTCTGTGCTCTTGTTTTTGAGCAACAAGTACTCTTTTCATCTCTAATCCAGTGACCAGGGCCCTCGATTTACTGTATCTCTGAACTCTAGTCTATTAATGATCTTCCTCACCCTGGGACTGTGACCCAGGCCCAAGGTTCAATTCTCTATATGGACAATGCAACAGAATTCTGTACCTAGTGCCAAGAAAGTTTCCCCAATAATCTCCTTAGTGGTCTAGCCCCTTACTATCTATAGGCTGAGAGCACCAGAAATCACCACTACTGATTCAGTTGCCTCCTAATGTATGCTTTGGATTGTGCTTCACTCTCACTCCAATGAGAGAGACTTTTCCTGCTGACCTTCTAAGTTGTTTCGTGTTAGAAAATTGTTTTACTCTATCCATTAGTTGATTTTATGGCTCCAGAATTCATTTTGATACATTTTTTAAAAGATATTTGGAGGCAAATTTGGGAGTATCTAGTAAATCCATGACTTTATTCCACCATCTTGGCTCTGCCTCTTTAGAACAATAATTCTGAAATTATCTTTTGATCTATTTTCCAAGTTAATTATTGTACTAAGAAGATAATTCATGTTTTCTTTTCAGTGTTCCAACTTTGATTATTTCTTCATGTTGCATGGAATCATTAGCCTCCACTTTACCAATTTTAATTTTTAAGGAGTTATTTTTTCCAATATTTTTTCCTTTTACCAAGCTGTTAGTTGCCCTTTCATAAAATTTTTGCATATTTTTAATTTCTTTTCCCAATTTTTCCTCTACCATTCTTATTTGATTTTCAAAATCATATTTTTATTCTTTAAAAATGCTTATTTTAAGCTCTTCTGGAAATTCTTGTTGGGTTTGTTTCCAATTTGCTTTTTTCATTAAGGCTTTGCATGTAGATTATTTCAAATCATTTTCTTTTTTTGAGTTTGTGTCTTGAGCTTGCCTGTCACCATAGTAACTTTTTAAGATCAGTCCTCTTTTGGATGTTTGTTTATTTTTTTGCAATCTACTTCTTGCCTTCAAATTTTGTGATAGAATTGGGCTCTGCATATCCTTGAGGTGGGTATGGGTGTGGGGATGATTGACCTATGTTTCAGACATTTATATCCTTTTGTTGTTTTCACAAATCAGTCTCAGGCCATGTAAGTTGTTGTTTAAAACCTTTGCCTTTCACCTTAGAATTAATATTATGCATTGGTTCTAAGGCAGAAAAGTTTTAAGGAGAAAATAATGAGGACTAGGTGATTTTCCCATCATCACACAGCTAGGGAAAGTCTAAAACCAAATTTCCTAGGATGTCTGGTTCTCTATCCACTGAGCCACTTAGCTTTCCCCCATAAGTATTTGGTGCTTCCAAAGTGGTGAACCTTGGAAAAGGTCTAGTCACTGCCTTCTTGCTCTGTATTCTTGCTCTTATCCAGAGAGTATTCCCCTTCCCTTGTGACCACAAACTCTTCTCTCCACCTTGATAAAATGAAATAGAATTGCCAACTGGCACCAAATATTACACTTAGTGCTAGTATAGGAGATCCTTGGAATCTTTTTTTGACTAAGGTATCCAATCCCCTTGCCATCTTAGAGTACTTCTCACTGCCTCTGCTGCCTCCCTAGAGCCTACTGCTAATGTCATTTCTGCCTTCAAGCCAGTTGCTACCCTTGGGTCCCTAGATTTCTCTTTCTGTCTTTAGCTGCCCTGAGCCAAAAATGACTCACTAAGATGTTTTGTTGGTTTTCCCATTCCAAATTAATTTTGATGTTTTCTTTTTCTGATCATTTTATAAAAGAAGTTTTGGTGTAGGTTTGGTAGTTGTGATCTTTCACTCTGCCTTCTTAACACTGCTCTACCTTGTGCACATCTCATATATAACTCTTCTAGAAGAAAATGATAAGCCAAAAGCATGGACCACCTAATGTAAGAAACAAACAAACAAAAAACTACTCAGAACTTCTGGACACAGAAAAAAAGCAAATAATCCATAGAGTGATTGTCTTTAAGGGAAAAATCTATCCATTACAAACTTCCAGATGCATAGTCTTTAAATCGAGGAGTACCAATGACAACAGATTTAATAAGTGACCAGGAGCAAGATCTTCAAATATAAAGAAGAGACTTCTAATGACATAAGACTATTTGGTAACTACCAGAAACTATAGGAAAGAATGAAATGTTTTCCTAAGAGGAAAGAAGCTTGACATAAAATCCTAGAAGATATATCATGCAAATGTAAGTATAACCAATAATAAAAAAATGACTAGCTCATGAAAAAAGAAGTATTTGAAGTATTCCTACAAAGAAAACCAGACCTTTGCTTTTCAAACACCTGAGACAAAAGACATACAAAAATGGTAAACAAATATAGCAAGGGAGGACAGGATGACTACAAAAGAACAGAAAGATAGTTAAGAAATTTTTTTTTACTACTCAAGAAGACAAAGGTGAAAGCTAAGCAAAATAGAAGAAATGGTGGAGAAACAGCCTGAAATAGCATAGATTAAACTCCATAGCACCTTGGCTTCAGTTGAATTCATGTTTTTTGTAAAATTGAATTGAAGAAAGGGTGTGCCTAAAAAGGGTAGAGAGGAAGAAGATAGAGGGGAATGTGTGACATACCCTAATCAAAGTAAAGGATTACTATGAAGGAAAAATAACTCCTCTATTTTTTCATTAAGAAGGGGTCCAATCTGGGTTAAGATGGCAGCAGAGTAAAAAGCAGCTCTTAACCTCTCCTGACTGAAACATATAAGACTCCTCAAGGAGACATAAAAACAAACCCAGTCGAACAGAGGGACCCCACAACAGGGCTCAGTGTGGAAGGTACGTGGAATCGGGACATTTCCATGCTATAAAGGGGTGAAACAGCTCTCACTAAATCACGGGCTGAGCAACCATCCCCCACCCCCACCCCCTCCACACACACCACCTATAACGCCAAAGCCAGCTAAAAAGAAATAGAGCAAGTTTGGGGCACCCATTGAGTCATTGGCAGCTCCAGGGCCTATTCCTGAGAGCATCAAGATTTAGGACCCCCAAAAGCTAAAGAACGTGCATGGACTCTGAGCGCGGGCTCAGAGCGTGGGCGCAGAGCACGTGCATAGGCAGAGGCTCCAGTGGAGGCAGAAACAGGCACGCGTGTGAACGAAGGCTCTGAAACCCTGAGTGGGGAACCAGTGCAGACGGGTATACTACTGTGGAAGCAGCGCCCTGAGACTTGTAAAGGAACCTCCAGCAGAGGACCAAGCAAGGGGGTCCACCAGGGGGCTTGACCTTGAGAAAAACCAGAAATCAGACCTCAGGACCCAAAAGACTGCAGACTGACCCTGAGCACAAGGATAAAGCTGAGAAGCTGCTGGGATAACAATGGCTACCCAGAATCAGGAAGCTCAGATGAGAAAGATTAACAAGAAAAAGAAATCTTTAACACGCGACAACTTTTACACAGAGAAAATCCAGACAACCGAGCAAATAGAGGGGGAGAACAAACAAGCATCCGGACCCTCCCAAAATAATAATTAAAACTGGTCACATGCTCTTGAAAAGTTAAAAACTGAGATGACGAGAAAGATGGAAAAGATTTGGTTAGAGAAATGGGAAATAGCTCAGAAGGAAATCAGGCAAGAAAATAACAGTTTAAAAGGCAGAATTTTGCAATTGGAAAGTGAGGCTCAGAAATCAAATGAACTGATAAGCAAAGTGAACACCAGAAATGACCAGATTGTAAAGGAAAATCAAAAGATCATAGCCGAAAACCAACAGATTATAGCCGAAAACCAGTCCCTAAAGGCTAGAATTGAGCAATTAGAAGCTAATGATCTCTCAAGACAACAAGAACAAATAAAACAAAGTCAAAAGACTGAAAAAATAGAAGGAAACATGAAATATTTTGCCCAATTATACGGCAACAAATATAACAATTTAGGAGATATGGATGAATATTTACAAAAATATAAATGGCCTAGGTTAACAGCAGAAGAAATAGAATACCTAAATAATCCCATATCAGAAATAGAAATTGAACAAGCCATCAAAGAACTCCCTAAGAAAAAGTCATCAGGACCTGATGGATTCACAAGTGAATTCTATCAGACATTCAAAGAGCAACTAATCCCAATACTATACAAATTATTTGATATGATAAGCAAAGAAGGAGTCCTACCAAATTCCTTCTATGACACAAATATGGTACTGATCCCAAAGCCAGGAAGACCAAAAACAGAAAGAAAACTACAGACCAATCTCCCTAATGAACATAGATGCAAAAATCTTAAATAGAATATTAGCAAAGAGACTCCAGCAAGTAATTAAGAAGATCATCCACCATGATCAGGTGGGATTTATACCAGGAATGCAAGGATGGTTCAACATTAGGAAAACAATCCACATAATTGACCATATCAACAGTCTAACAAACAAAAATCACATGATTATCTCAATAGATACTGAAAAAGCCTTTGACAAAATATAGCATCCATTCCTATTGAAAACGCTGAAAAGTATAGGGATAGAAAGACCTTTCCTAAAAATAATAAACAGTATATACCTAAAACCATCAACAAGCATTATATGCAATGGGGATAAATTAGAAGCCTTCCCAATAAGATCAGGAGTGAAACAAGGATGCCCATTATCACCTCTATTATTCAACATAGTACTAGAAACACTAGCAATAGCAATTAGAGAAGAAAAAGAAATTGAAGGTATCAAAATAGGCAATGAGGAGACTAAGCTATCACTCTTTGCAGATGATATGATGGTCTACTTAAAAACTCCTAGAGAATCAACTAAGAAGCTTGTAGAAATAATCAACAACTTTAGCAAAGTAGCAGGATACAAAATAAATGCACATAAATCATCAGCATTTCTATACATTTCCAACACATTAGAGCAGCAAGAAGTAGAAAGAGAAACACCATTTAAAATCACCCTAGACAATATAAAATACTTAAGAATCTATCTACCAAAACAAACACAGCAATTATATGAAAACAACTACAAAACACTTTCTAAACAAATAAAACTGGATCTAAACAATTGGAAAGCCATTGATTGCTCATGGGTAGGACGAGCTAACTTAATAAAAATGAACATTCTACCCAAAATAATTTACCTATTTAGCGCCATACCTATCAAATTACCAAAAAACTTCTTTACCGAATTAGGAAAAACTATAACAAATTTCATTTGAAATAACAAAATATCAAGAATATCAAGGGAAATAATGAAAAAAATGTGAAGGAAGGGGACCTAGCAGTACCAGATATTAAACTATATTATAAAGCAGCAGTAATCAAAACAATATGGTACTGGCTAAGAGATAGAAGGGAGGATCAGTGGAATAGACTTGGGGTTAATGACGTCAGCAAGACAGTGTATGATAAACCCAAAAAGCCCAACTTTTGGGACATGCATCCACTATTTGACAAAAACTGCTGGGAAATTTGGAAAACAATATGGGAGAGATTAGTTTTAGATCAACATCTCACACCCTACACCAAGATAAATTCAGAATGGGTGAATGACTTGAATATAAAGAGGGAAACTATAAATAAGTTAAGTGAACACAAAATAGGATACCTGTCAGATCTGTGGGAAAGGAAAGATTTTAAAACCAAGCCAGAGTTAGAGAAAATTACAAAATGTAAATTAAATGGTTTTGATTATATTAAGCTGAAAAGCTTTTGTACAAACAAAAACAATGTAGTCAAAATCAGAAGGGAAACAACAAATTGGGAAAAAGTCTTTATAATGAAAAACTCTGACAGGGGTCTAATTACTCAAATATACAAGGAGTTAAAGCAATTGTATAAAAAATCAAGCCATTCCCCAATTGATAAATGGGCAAGAGACATGAATAGGCAATTTTCAGGTAAAGAAATCAAAAATATCAATAAGCACATGAGAAAGTGTTCTAAATCTCTAATAATTAGAGAAATGCAAATCAAAACAACTATGAGGTATCACCTCACACCTAGCAGATTGGCTAAAATGAAAGAAGGGGAGAGTGATGAATGTTGGAGGGGATGTGGCAAAATTGGGACATTAATGCATTGCTGGTGGAGTTGTGAACTGATCCAACCATTCTGGCTGGCAATTTGGAACTATGCTCAAAGGGCTATAAAAGATTGCCTACCCTTTGATCCAGCCATACCATTGTTGGGTTTGTACCCCAAAGAGATCATAGATAAACAGACTTGTACGAAAATATTTATAGCTGCGTTTTTTGTGGCGGCAAAAAACTGGAAAATGAGGGTATGTCCTTCAATTGGGGAATGGCTGAACAAATTGTGGTTTATGCTGGTGATGGAATACTATTGTGCTAAAAGGAATAATAAACTGGAAGAGTTCCAGGTGAACTGGAGAGACCTCCGGGAACTGATGCAGAGCGAAAGGAGCAGAGCCAGAAGAACATTGTACACAGAGACTGATATACTATGGTAAAATCGAATGTAATGGACTTCTGTACCAGCAACAATGCAATGACACAAGACAGCTCTGAGGGATTTATGGTAAAGATGCTACCCACATTCAGAGGAAGGACTGCAGGAGAGGAAACACATAAGAAAAACAACTGCTTGAACGCATGGGTTGGGGTGGACATGATTGGGGATGTGGACTCGAAACTACCACACCAATCCAACTATCAACAATTTGAAAATAGGTCTTGATTGATGACACATGTTACAACCAGTGGAAATGCGCGTTGGCCATGGGTGGGGGGAGAGTGGGGGAGTGAAGGGGAAAGTAGGGGCATGAAGCATGTAAACATGTTAAAAATGAATATTACAAATTTTTTTAAAAAAGATATTATCAAAAAAAAAGAAGGGGTCCAACCAGAAAATAGTTGAGGAGAGGAAGAGAGGCAGGATTGAAAGAGGGGAAAGAAAGAGAATAAATCTTGTTTTAGTGGTGGGAGGAGTTACCACTGAAGATTGATCCCATGGAGTAGAAAGTCTACAAGTAAAGATGGAATCTTTACAGTGGGAATTACCTACAGGGATCTGGTGCTTAGAGAGATCACTTATCCTGAATCAGGAGAAGAGTAATCAGGATCCCTGGTGTCAACTGACACCCAGACAAATGAGAAGACCTGGACCCTCTGAGGAGATTTAATGGCAAATAGAAAGTAAAATGATGACGGCTAAGGCAAGTAAGTAGCTAAGGCTAAGGTAGTAAGTAAGGCATCGCATTATCAGTGTTATGTAGAGATTGCAGAATGGAATCCCTGCAAAATACAGGGTCAACCTCACCCAGAATTCCAGGGGAACTCCCTGGAGAACTTTGGGTGAGGGGACAGTTGAGAAGGGTTTAATCAGTTGCTTTCTGGGGGTTGAGGTGAGCGGATCACTGCTTACTGCTTCTGACTTGGTGGGGTTCACCTGAGTGGCCATTGTGGCACAAGCCATCGTGGTTTCTACACAGGTGTTAGCCTGTTTAATAGGGTTGGTCCTTACCATCTTCAATACAAAAAATATTTAATGATTTAGAGATTAGAAATATTTTTTATCAACGAGAGAGCCAGTTTTAGTCAAGGGCCCTTCACCCCCTCCTATGGGGGGGAAGGAAGGGCAGCTTCAACCTAACAGATCAGGGTCACCTTTTCCTTATTTAAACCCTAATTACCCCTCTATCTTTTCCTTTTCCTTCTTAATATAAGCTTTACCTTCAATATCTGTGCCTGGGAATTATTTGGGGATACTCACTGCTCAAGTCTGGTCTTCTAACTTGAATCCTGTCAGCTATCTGTTTAAGAAGATCATATCCATCTCTGCTCACAACATTAGATAATTAATTACTATTCAGCCCCTCTATCAGACCTGAAGGGAATATAAGTTAAAGAAAGGGGAACATCATTAGAGATTAGCCATAGCAGAAACTTACTTGAAGAACCTTCAGTTTGTCTCCATTTTTCCAACTGAAACCTCAACTGCTTGGGGGGAGGGGTTTGAGAGCCAGGAGTGTCTAACCCCCTCCTTTATCACTGAAGCCTGTCAATCTGTGTCTGTGTCTTGGAGGTGACTGGCCCTGGAATAATTATCTGTTTCTCCAAAATATCTGTTATTTATTAACATAACATGAGGAACATGGAAAAATACCTAATGGTGGGCAAAACTGCCATCATCTCACCTGCAGGAATTGATATTCTTAAGGGTATAGCACAAGTTCAAAAAGGAAGCATAGGCTAAGATCTATAGGGGAATAATATAGCAATTGCTTAGAAGAAGCAACCTAAAATAGCAACCTAAGAAGCTTCAATTTCTCAAGGAACACAGAGAATAAAGATGTAGTAAATAAGGATTAAGTATGTGAATGAAAAAACAGAAAACCAGAAAAGACAAGAAGATAAATAATTTAGAAATTATTTTTATAGAAAGGCATAGGGAAGGAAATTAAAAAAAAAAAGTGAAGGGGACAAAAAGGGAGATTTTACTTTAATGGAGGTAGGGGGAAGAGAGTAATGAATGGAAAAAAGAAAAGAAAGAACTGATTAAGCAAAATTCAAAATCCAGGAAAAAGGTAGCAAAGTTGGGGAAGAAGACTTTGAGGGTGAGAGGCAGAGAAGCAGAAAACTGGTGGGAATAGGGTTACCTTAAAGAAGATTAATCTAAAATAACAAAAGCAACAAAGTACTTTCTTTACAGAGGAAAAGGAGGGGGAAATAATACTAGAGATAAATGGAGAAAAATAAAAACTCCTGTAACTTCAAATATGAATGGATTAAACAGTCCAATAAAACAAAAACAAAATAGAGACATTGAAAAAGTCAGTTGGTCAACTAGCTTTTATTAAGCATTTATATGCCAACCACAGTGCTAAGCACTGGAAATACAAATATAAGTAGGAATGCAGTCTCTGTCCTCAAAGACCTTATATTCTAATGTGTGAAGACAACACATTAAGAAAAAAATTTGGGTGGGGAGGGGTAAAGGTACAACAAATAAAGAGAGGTTGAAAAAATTGGGGGAACCTTCTAAAAATGGAGGTTTTGGAAGGAGCCAGCCATTCATAGGAAGAGTCCTTTGGGAGAAGAGGGTCAATACTTCCAGTATGTGATTTCCAGGGCTGCAGTAAGGCTTCAGGATGAAGAACTGGAGCATGACAGAGAAAGTCTAGAGTACAGCCTGGCTGCATGAGACATGGCTGGATAAGAAAACAAAACCTACCATCTGTTGTTTACAAGGAACACACCTAAAAATCAAAGACATACACAGAATAAAAATGAGAGGACAGACAAAACTGACTGTGCATCAGATGAATTTTTTTAAAAAACGGGTTGCAATCATGCTATCAGACAAAGCAAAAATAAAAATTCTCAACATTAAAAGAGAAACAAGAAAATTACATTATGATGAGAGGAGCCAATATAAATACTAAACTTGACTCAAAGGCATCTATGACATTGTTCCTTCCTACCTTTACAGACTTATCTCCTACTGTTTCCTTTAATAAACTCTGCTTTAATGAAACTGGCCTGCTCATTTAGACCAATTTGTGTTCTTATCACACAGAGATAAAACTTTCCTACATCATTTGAATGGTGATAGAGTCTTATTCAATTTAATTTAATCCAAGAAATGTTCGGGGGGAAAATTGATATTTTAGCCATGTTACATTTGAGGTCCATGAGGGAGGTCCATGAATATAGATAGTTTGCACTTCAGAAGTAGATAAGATAATCAAAAGAGAACATAGAAATCAAGGAGTCAGAGATTTAGAGTAGGAAGAGATCTTAGAGGTTACTCAGTCATATATCTAAAGTTAAAAGGAACCACAGAGGCCATTTAGTCCAAACTGTTTATTCTATAAATTTAATTGAGGCCCAGGGAGATTGTGACTTATTGAGGGTCACATATATAATATATATAAGAAGTAAGATTTGAAACCCGTAGTCAATACTCTTCCACTATACCCATACTATTATTTCATGTTGCAAGTGAGGAATTAAAGAAAGGTCAGAGAGATTAAGCAATTTGCTCAAAGTGGCATAGACAACAAGTAATATAACCACGATTTGAACCTGTCTTCAAACTTCAAATCCATCATGTTTTCCACTGTTGATCCCTAGGGATAAGTCTGGGATGAACCAAGGATAAGTGAGTCACATAGGGTGGAAAATACAAGTGGATGTGACAGGGGTTCTCTTTATAAATATATTTTCAAAGATTTCCAATGGACCATAACACTTTTTACAGTTTGTAAACCTTAATGAAGGCTTTATATTAGTTCTATTTAAAGGACAACTGTATTTTGTGAAGTTAGGTTTTGAGAAATGAAAATGCTAGCAAAGGAGGAGGAGAAAGAGGACAAAAGAGAAGAGGACAGAAGAAAGAGGAGAGGAATCACTCAAAAGGCTCTCTAATATTTCTTCTTGTTAGAATCTGATCCACTCCCATCACTGAATATTTTGTATATTTCCCATATGTACTAATCTGTGAATGATCCGCATCTTTCAGGGCAAAGTTCCTTCTGATTAAGGAAGGTCTCATATTTATATTTGTATCTTCAACCCAGTGCTTGCCACATATTAGGTACTTAGTAAGTGCTCTGTGATTGATGTAGGAGGTGAACCTACTATAATGAGAAGGAAACCAATGAAAGAAAGAGCTTTTAGAAAACAGAAGTGACTAAGAGTGTCAAATGTAACATAGAGATAAAAGGGAATTGAGGATTAAGGAAAGACCATTGTATTTGGTAATCAGTACAAGGTTATCACCATCCTTGGAGAACTTTTGGTGGTTTAGCAAGGAATGGAAATCAGACTGAAAGAGGATGAAGTAATGATGCCAATGCCTTCTCTTTAGTGAGAAATTTCACAGTGAAGGTAAAGAGTAAAATAGGCCAATAGCTTCTGTAGGGTAGCAGAGTAGAGGGCATGTGTGTGTGTGTGTGTGTGTGTGTGTGTGTGTGTGTGTGTGTGTGTGTTTGTTTGTTTGTTTTGTTTGTTTCTTTAAGGTGAGGTTTTCTGTTGTTGTTCAGTAGAGTTGCCTGGGATCCTATCTGTAGATAGAGGGGAAGGAGTAAGTAATATAACATGTAGTAGCATCCTCTGATTATATCAGCTCATACAGGGGGGAAGGTGAGTGGGCAGAAATCACATCATCCCCTCCATTATATAGGTATAAGAGAGAGGATGTGGTTAGGTTTGGAAAATTAAGAAAGCTTGGAGGAAGTTATACTAAGTGAAGCAAAGAGAAGGAGAAATGAAAAACTCAGGAAGAACTCAGAGAAGGGTCCATGGAATCCAGACTGGCAGTTTGTACCTACTGCAGACAGTGGAGTGGAGGTGAGAGGAAGAACTGATCAAGTTTGAGAAAGGTTGTTTTTATATTTAAAGGTCACACAGATCTAAAAAAGGAAAGGAAATCAGTAGCCATCTTGCCCTTCCTCTTGCTCCCATTTTACAGATGAAGGAACTGAGTACCAGAGAGATAAAAGGACTTATTTAAGATCATGTAAGTAGTAGAACCTGGGATTTGAAACTAGGTCCTCTTGACTCCCCAAATGATGCTCATTCTACACTGCCATGTCTTTCACTTGGATATCTCTTATAAGTGAGAAATGTGGTTTGTATTATTAGACCAGAAGAAAGTAGTTTAGATTATAGCAGAATGAAATTAAACTGAATAAAGAAGGAATTTAATAGTGAACATGTAGAAGAGGGACTGAGTCTGAGACGGATCATTGAAGAATTGGCAGATTTGACAATGGGCAAAGAGGGGCCAGGAATAAATGAGGCACAGAAACTGGAGAACTAGCTTAGGGAACAAGGGTCTGGGAAACAGGTTAGGTGGGTTTTATTGTTTTACTCTGGCTGAAAATTTTTGTGTCTAACAGATTAGCTAGAGGCAAAGTCAAATGAGCCGAATGGAACAAGAAACAACCCACAAAGATCATGTAGTCAACCCCCTCCCTTCAGGCAAGTAGAATGAGACAGATCTTGCAGTCATTTGTGTTTAAAGAGCAGGTAAAGTCACAAGAGCAAATGAAATTGGCTAGAAATGAGTATAAAGGAAAGAGAACCATAAAATGGATTAGAAAAGATAAAGGAAATAATTAAATGAAGGGAAGCAAAAGCAATAGAATCAGAGACAATAAATAGAGATGCTTATTCAGGAAATGTAAGCTTTCAAACTTTTCATATCATTTTCCCTTTCCTTCCAATATACCAGTTGTTCCCCTCTCTTCAATACCTATATTTTCCAGAGTGCTAAAATAGACAACCAGTTTTTCATATACTCTAAGACCTAACAAAATGCCTCCTACTCTCAGCCCTGTAGAAAAAGTAGTTGAGCAATGGATGCAGGTGACATGGATTTACAGGGAATTGTCAATGCAGGGCACAGATTGCTATTTGTCTATTTTGTGGAATTCTACTGGGAGCTCCAAAGAGAGAGTATGTATGCATCTGCAGAGGGCTTCAGTGTAAAATCAATTTGGTTGAATAATGCTACAGCTGGGTATTGGTTTTTTTTTTCTTTTCTCTCTCCCCTTTTCTTTCCCTTCAAGATGGTTACTTTGACTCTTGCCGAGTTTCCCCTCCCTTCCTAATTTAGCAACAGGACCATGATTACTAAAATTGCAGAAACTTTCTCTCTAATAGATTCTTTATCCTCTGTTCTGGTCTGAACTGGGGAAAAGATCCTCTCCTATCATCCATATATTAACTTCCTCTTTATCAGTCTTGATACAACTGCTTAAAGTCTTAGACTAAAATGTTAAGTAGTCACCTAGTTGTGGGGCAAAGGGGGGTGAGGGCTGTGTTGAACCTCTTTCACTTAGCTTTCCTGCCTCCTCATTTCTCCATGAGCAAGTTGGAAAGGAAACTAAGAAGAAAATGGTGTGGCAGGCAAATGGAGGCCAATTGGCAGTGCAACAGGGGAGAATGGAGAGAAAGGGAAGAAAGATGCTTTGGATGAGTCTCTGGTAGTCATACCCACTCCATTCTTCTGGTTTAATTAAGCCTGTTCTCTCCAGTCCATTCCCACTGACTCATCTAATAAAGTCTTATCACCACTTTGCTTCTGTTCCTTATATGAACATGTGTGCCAATACCTGATTGCTGTTCCCAGCATTCTTTTCCTGCCAGCACTGAGAGAGAAGTTAAGAATCAGGAAACTGGGTCTCTAAATCCTTATTCTGCCATTAAATAGCTGTGTGACCCAGGATAAGCTGTTCTCACTTAATGAACCTATTTATCATCAATAAAGTGAGGTGGGAGGATCTTAATCTTTCCATGTCAGGAAACCCAGTCTTGTTGGGTAGTCTGGTTGAAACATAATGGACCCTTTCTTAGAAAAATGTTTTAAATAATTGGAGGATATGCTGAATTTTAGTATGAAGTCAATAAAATTAAAGATGGATTTTTCTCCATCCACTTTTTCTTTTTTTTTTCCCTTTTAAACCCTTAGCTTCTATTTTAGAATGGATATAAGTATCAGTTCCAAGGCAGAAGAATGGTAAGGGCAGGCAATTGGGGCTAAGTCCTTGGTCACGATCACAGAGCTAAGAAATATCTGAGGTCAGATTTGAACCCAGCTTGTCCCAACTCTAGGATGGCACTCTATCCACTGAGCCACCTATATGCCTCTTCCCACCCACTTTCACAGACCCACAGAAATCTATCTATGGATTTTAGGTTAAGAATCTCTGCAATTTGATTATAGTCAAATTCTATGATTCTAAATGGCCTACATTTGCCTTCGCCTTCCCAAATGTGTACACATACACATACATAACATGTATATATTAAATATGCATCCCATTTAAATTTAAAATTTTCTCATTGGTAAAATAATGATAATACATGTACTATAAGTTCGAATGATAGCTACTGGGAGCAAAGTGCTTTATATAACTTAAAACTACATATAAATATTACATATATAGTATGGATGGATATTACAATATAATTTATGCAATATGTACCTATTGTACTTTCAAGTTACATATAATATGCAGGATATATGGATATATATTGTATAATATGTAAATTATGCATATATAATTTTATAAATTACTACATAGTGATATATTTCTACATATAGCTTTATAAAAGTTTAAACTATTTATTGTGGTCTATGAAAGTATTTTATAAAACTTAATATGTGTATGTGAATTAAGTTTTTTTAAACACTTTACTCCTAATAGCCTTCACATTTATAACATATGCATTATCTGTATTTTACAAATGAAGAAACTGAAATTTTTTTTTTAAGGTTGATACCACTCCTTCATGGACATCGCTAATCACATTATGATCCAAAGATGGTTTCTAGGTCATGCATCCTTTGCCTGTTTTTAAGAATGAAGATATAAAGTATTATGAAACATAACATGCAATGTGCTATCATTTGTTGATGAAGGTATGAGCTTTGATTCTTACAAAGATGATGCCCTTTACCCACTGAAAGAGCATGGGTTCTCCAATATAAGAATCTAGGTTCAAAATCCATCAGCGATATCACTTATGGGATCAGTCGCTTAACCTCTCCAGGAATCAGTTCTCTTATCAATAAAATGAAGAAGAAGGATTCGATGTCCCCTGAGATCTCCTCCAAACCTAGATTTATGATCAATGATTTAGTTACTCTATTCATTTTGCCACCTTGAAATTGTGACATATTCAAGACAGTGATAAACATGATTAGGCTGAAGACAGTTTTCAGTCACAGGACAGAGTTTTCTTGAAACCAAATGATTCACGAAGGTAGAGGAGGAGGAGTACTATTGAGTAAACCAATGGTCTCAGGAAAGCAAGCTCTTGAGAGGGAGTTACAGCCTATACAGTTGCATAAATGGTTGGGTAGTCAGGCCAATTTTTCTAGGCTTTTAAAAAAAATTAAATATATATATATGTATATATGTGTATATATACATACATATATATGTTACATTAAAGCAATCAGTTAATTCCCTCCTTTCACCATTAGAGAAGGCATCATTTGATAAAATTATATGTGTTTTGCTTATTTCTTTTATCAATTCCTTCTCTGGAGATGCACATATGCATGCCATTGTTCAAATAATATTTCTGTTACTCTATAGAATGTATTCTTGGTCCTTCTTGTTTCATTCTTCATTATTTCATGGAAAGTTAGAAGCATCATTGGGGCAGCCATTTTAGGTTGTTAAGAGGGAAAGTGACACGAAGGAGACTTTTTAGGAAAATTAATCTGGTAGTTATGGGTAAAATAGATTGGACAGTAGAGAGACTGAAGGAAGGAAAACTATTGTATCTTTTCTGTAATCCAAGTGTAATCCAAGACTTATACTAGGTTTCAAAAAACACCTTCACAATTACAGAATGAGGGGAGGACAATTAGCAGTTTATCTGAAAAAGATCTTGGAATCTTAGTGGACTACAAGTAAAATGTTGTGAGTTGAATGATGTGCCAACCAAAACACTTCAAGCAATTTGGGGCTACATTAAGAGTAATAATTTCTAGGAGTAAATAAATGATAATCTTTTGTAGTTTTTCTTTTAGATTTAGATCATATCTGTCAGAGTGCCATGTTTTAATAAGGGTGATAAAATCCTGGAAAGAATACCGAGAAAGGTGGCCAGAGTTGTGAAAGGCCTTGAGTTTAAGTCGTATGGTGATCAGTGGAAGGAACTGGATGTGTTTAGCTAGGAAAATAGAAGAGAATAGAGAATTTGATGTTTATTTTTAAGTATATGAAAAGCTGTTACATGGAAAATGGATTATACTTGTTCTGTTTGTCCTGAAAGATTGACACTGGGAACACTGGGGGAAAATTAGAAGGAGGTAAATTTAGACTTGGAAAACTTCCTTATAATCAGAGTTGCACAAAAATGAAATGGGTTGCCTTGAGAAGTGGTATATTGCTCTCACTGGAGGGTTTCAAGCTGATTTTAGATGACTATTTGCCTGGTATGTTGTAATGTGAATACTTTTATAGTATGAGACAGACTGATACCTTTACAACTCTAAATTCTGGAAGTCTGAGACAATGAGACAATCTAGAGTGGTTGCATAGTGGGATGATTGAGAGAAAAGTTAATCTCAGTGATATTTTAAAAGAAGAATTGCTGGGTTTAGGTGACTACCTGGGTATATGAGATGAAGTGGAGATAAGTCAGAAATAACTTAGCTTTCAAATTTGAGTGACTGGAAAAAAAGATGGCATCATTAGTAGAAATGGATATATCATTCAAACAGAAATGCCTAGTAGGTAGATGGTAATATATATATATATATATATCAAGAGCTGGATGTTTGGCAATGGCTGTAACTGAGGAATTACCAGCATAGAACTTTAATTAAAGTTATGAGAAATTATGAGTTCTTGAAGGGAAAGAGTACAGAGAAAGATGAGAGGATTTGAGATGGATACTGTTAGAGCTGTACAAAAATGATGTATTTCTTAGGAAATGTTGATTCTGTACTACTAAAGATGCTCAAGCAGAGGTTGGATGACTTCTGAGATATTGTATTCATGTTTCCTAGCTGAAATGGGTTGGATGATTCCTAAAATCCTCGCCAATCATCATATCCTCTGATTCTATGACCTTGCTCTTAGTGTCATGTTCTAATTCAGTAGTCTCCAAAGTAGGGGTTGGGGGGAGGACTCTAACTGACACATATTTAACCAACAAAGGAGTGGAAAATGAATTGGCTCCCTACAAGAGCCAATCATAGATATTACGTTCAATGTAACCATGCCTTTCCTTTATCCATTAGCCTCTACTGTTCCCTTCTTCCTTCTACTGCTGTGCATGTTTCTAACCTTTCCCTTTTCTTAAATTATGGTAGGCCCCTCAGGGCAGTTACAGCCTTGCTGTCACCCTGGTACCCATAGCAGCAGCTGAATAGATTACATTGAAAAATCTTCTCCCTACCTCCATCACAGCAATCCAGCCCCTGACTTCCACATCACTTCTTTATTTATTTTTTGATTTGGGGTGCAATAGGATCAATCAGATAGCAACATGTATGTATGTGTTTATATAAATATTTTCATATATGCACAAGTATAATTTATAAATATATATGATGTGGGGATTCAGACTCAAAAAATTTCGACTGGTAGGAGAATCTAATCAAAATGGTTGGTAGACATTGCTTTAACCAAAAGATCCAACCAAAACACAATGTCATTAATATTCCAAAGACACACTACAGACTAGTAGATAAGTACAAGAGTGTTCCCTGTCTTTGTAAGGTCACTGGTAACCACTGGTAAAAGATTGCCTAGGCTGACACCTGAAAAATTGACCTTAGTTCCTTTCTGTCTGCTTCACTGGGTGACTGAGCAAAAAGATGGTAAGTGTCACTTGACTGGTTCTTTAATGGTCCTCACAGCTGTTAGTGTCTTCCGCTATGAGATTACCTTCCATCTACTTTGTATTTCTCTTCTATGTACCTTTTCTCATGCTTGTCACATATTTGTTTCCTCTAAGAAGGCAGGGATTATTTGAAAATACTTTATTGCTAAAATTTGCTAAAAATCTTTTTGCTTGTGGAAGGTCCTCCCTCTATGTTAATGGCTGCTTGACTGATCAGGGTGGTGGTTGCTGAAGGTTGCGGTAGTTGTGGCAATTTCTTAAAATAAGGCAACAATGAAATTAGCCACATCAATTGACTCTTTCCTTAATTTGAACACTTAGAAGCCACCATAGAGTTGTCAACTGGCCTAATTTGAATATTGTATCTCAAGGAATAAAGATGCTTGAGTTGAGAGAGAGAAGGAGAATGTCCATTGTTGTGGCAATCAATGTACACATTTATTGGTTAAGTTCACCATCTGATATAGATGTGATACAAGGCACCCCAAAAGAATGACAATAGTAACATCAAAGATCAATGATCACATATTATCATAATGGTTATAATAATAATGAAAAAGTTTGAAATATTGTAAGAATTTCCAAAATGTAAAACAGACTTGGTGTGAGCACATGCTCTTGGAAAAAAATGTGCCTATAAACTTGCTTAACACAGGATTGCCACAAAACTTCAACTTATAAAGAAAAATATAATATCTGCAAAGCACAGTAAAGTGAAGCACAATACAATGAGGTATGCTTGTAATCAAGTCAAAGCCCACCTGTATACAGTCAATATGCTTTCAAGAGAATATATATGGTAATCAAATTTTTTTCTTGATAGCCATGCTGTAGCTTGCCTCAAGGAGTCTTTTATTTTATTTTAAGCATTTCCCCTTCTTACTTCTTACATCTTTTAAAAAAAACTTATTGTTATGCAAAACACCCTTTCATATTGGTCATTATTATAAGAACACACTCATACATAACCAAAATCCCAAAATGAAACCATAAATATACTGATGTAAGAAATTACTCTAACAGTTCTCTCTCTGGAGGTGGATAGCATTCCCCATCATAAATCTTTCAGGATTGTCCCAGATCAATGCATTGCTGACAGTAGCTAAGTTTTCATAGATCATCTTGGTCCATTATTGCTGTTATTGTGTAAAATGTTTTCCAGCCCTGCTTATTTTTCTCTGCATCAGTTCTTGCAGATCTTTCCAGCTTTTTCTGAAATCATCCTGCTTATCATTTCTAATAGCACAACAGTATTCCATCACCAACATGTATCACAATTTGTTCAGCCACTCCCAATTTGATGGACATCCCATCCATTTCCAATTCTTTTCCACTACAAAAAGAGCACCTATAATTTTTGTACAAGTAGGTACTTTCCAGAGAGGCTTTTAAATTTTTTTGAATTTTCTTTCTGAATTACATGTTGGTACAATTTTCAATAATTTTTTTTTTAACCCTTAACTTCATTGTATTGTCTCATAGGCGGAAGAGTGGTAAGGGTGGGCAATGGGGGTCAAGTGACTTGCGCAGGGTCACACAGCTGGGAAGTGGCGGAGGCCGGGTTTGAACCTAGGACCTTCTGCCTCTAGGCCTGACTCTCACTCCACTGAGCTACCCAGCTGCCCCCAATAATTATTTTTTAACATTATTCAATCCATGTTCACTCCTTCCCTCCTAGTCTTTCCTCCTGCACCCAAAATGGTAGGTTATATGATATAGGTTGTTCATGTGTTATTATACAATGCATATTTCCATGTTCATCGGATTCATTTTAATCTCTAATTAACAGTGATTTGGAGCTTTTTTCATATGACTAGAGATAGTTTTAACTTCATCATCTGAGAATTACCTGTTGGTTTCCTTTGACCACTTATCAAGTGGGGCTCAAGAGGTCTAAAATAGTGTGTTTGGTCATGAGTGAGGCCTATAAACTTTTAAATCTCCAAGGATGCCCTGGTTTTAGATTGTTTCCTTTCTGCCATTAATCTTTTTTTTTTTATATATATATATATTCTCCCACTTGCCTTTACTGGTGCTACTTTCTCCACGTAGAATACCTCTGAGTATCCTAATGCTACTTGTGCTTCTTCAAAACACAATATGTCATCTAGTCTAGGAAGTATTTCTCTACTACAGTTCATATTGACTCCTTCCTGAAAACAAGTAAACAGCAAAAATGGTCTAGGCACTGAGCTAAGCTCTCAGGTTACAAAAAGAAGCAAAGGACAGTCCTTGCCCTCAAGTAACTTACATTCTAAAGAGGGAGACAATATGCAAACACATGTGCAAGTGTAAGAGGGAGATAACACAAGGCAAGATATATATATATATATGTTAATCATATATATATGATTAATAGGAAATAATTGAAAGAGGGAAGGCACTAAAGTTAAGAGGGTTTGGAGAATGCTTTCTTTTGGATGTGGGATTTTAGTCAGGACTTGAGGACTTGAAGGACATCAGGGAGGTCACAACAGAGTAGAAGAAAGAAAGTGTTCCAGGCATGGGGGATAGCCAGAGGGAATGCCGGGAACTAAGGGATAGTATGTCTTGTTCAAGGAATAGCCAGGAGGCCAATGCCACTAGGTCAAAGAATATATGTCAGGAGTAAGGTATAAGAAGACTAGAAATGTACCGGGGGCTAGGTTAGGAAGGGCTTTGAATGCCACACAGAGCATTTTATATTTGCTTCTGAAGGCAACAGAAAGCCACTGGAGTTTAATGAGAGAGGGGGATAGAGGGCTCAACATGATCAGTCTTAAGTTTTAAGAAAAATCACTTTAGTGGTTGAATGGAAAATGGATAGGAGTAGGGAGAGACTTGAAGCAGCTAAACCCACCAGCTGTTTATGACAATAATCCAGGTATGAGGTTATGAAGGCCTGAACCAGAGTGGTGGCAGTGCCAAAAGGAGAGAAAAGGACATATTCAAGAAGCAAAATCATCAGGTCTTGGCAACAATTTGGACATATAACCAAGATTGGATGGAGAACCTAGGGTGGCTCCTAAGCTGTGAAACTGAAGGACTGTGAGAATGGTGTTACCTTCTTAGACCCAAATATAATACATTATTTTAATAAGCATAATAAAACTATAGAATAGATGATATAATGGCTAGAGGACCTGAGGTTGGAGAGTTCAAATGTGGCCTCAGACACTTGTGTTACCTGTGTGACTCTAGACAAGTCATGTAACCTTTTGTTGCCTCAATTTTCTCAACTGTAAAATGTATGTAATAAAAACATCCACCTCCCATTGTTGTCATAAGGATCAAATGAGATAATGTTTATAAAATGTTTAAAAAACTTTTAAGCACTATATAAATATTAGCTGCTATTATTATTATTATTTTATACCCATTATCTCTGCTCATGGCTTAACTTTAGTTAGTTTTACTTTCCTCTTTTAAAGTCCTACTCTGCCACCAAAAGAGGTAGGAAGGTAACAGTGATATAGTGTGCATGTTTATGAAGACCCTTCTAGAAGTTTATTCTAGCTTATCCAAATGGTGATGCATATTTTTTGTCATAGAAACTAAAACATAGTCTGCTAAATCATAGTTGAGTTGTATTTTGTAATATTTGAATTGGTATCTAAAGCTCCCAAATTACAGGTTATTCCTGTATTGGGAGTAATTTTACTTTATTTTACCTACTACTACCTGCAGATCATAATTTGCCCTCAGACTAATTCCTAGATGATTTACAGAGACAATGTTATTTTTGTCTCAGTGAAACATTTATCCAAGTCTTTAGACTCATTGCTAGCTTATACAATTACTGCCAGATGTTGCCAGATGCAACAATGATGCCAGTCCAAAAGGCAATTCTTAATAATGAAAATAATATTATTCAATGACATGGTTTACAAGAAAGAGCAATGATCTGAGAGTGAAAAGATCTAGGTTTCCATTCATGGGTCTATTACATTTTAGCTGTGTGATGTAAGGCAAATCATTTACTTTTCTTTGAATCTCTGTTTCCTAATTTATAAGATGAAGAGGCACTGAAATCAGTGATTTTTGAAATTCTCTTAGCTTCAAAAACCTATGAAACTTGATCTCTCTCATCCTGTTTTCTCACTGATATAATAATAATAATAATATTTGTGTGATGAGACCATACATCTTTGGCCTTCTTTTGGCTCAAGACTGCTCATCCTTCCCATCCAAAAGTTCTCTAATAACCATTCCAGATTAATGTGTATAAACTAACTCATATACCCAGGAGGAAGAATGGAAGTGGACAAATTCAGCAGCAGATCCTGACCCCCACACTGTAAATGACGGTGATGGTGACTGTTATCCTTCAAACCTGAAGAGGACCAAAATGATATCATCAGTGATACCTCTTAACTTATTTAAATTGGATTTATATGAGGCAGAGTTACACAAAATCATCCACCTCACACTATCTTCCAGTCATTGAAACACAGTGGCAAGACAAAAATCAGGATGATTGGTGATGGTTAGGATGTAGTGGATTACTAACCAAGCTCTAAGTCTTCATAGTGCCTGCTTCTGTTGCCTTCATGATTGTTGGAACAAATTACTCTTCCAACAGGGAGTCTTCATTTGCCTGAGGTGGATACTCCCATAACTCACCAATAGTTGTGAGACCTATCAGTTACCCTCAACCTAGTTCTGCATGCCTTCCAAGAGAGTTTATTGATGCGTGGCCTTGTTACAGCTTCTTAGAGCCACAGTAAGATCTGGGAGGCAGGGGGTCACCAATGGACTGAACACCAGAGATATGTTATAATTAAAATTCTCTAGAGATGATTAATTTATAATTACTTATTAAATAGTAAAAAGACAGACAAGGAAAAGGCACATAGTCACTTGGTCAGTTGCACACCTTCCCTAGCTAATCTGAGCTCACTACTTATCTTGCAACTCTGTTTACTCCAACTGCTTGGCCAGCATGGGAGCTTCCTTGACCCATCACTTACACCCCTCCCCACCACATCACTTTTTCTAGGTCTCCCTGATTGGACAGATTTGACCTCAGTCTGGGTCAGAGGCTGGTCTTCTGGACATGAGACGAGGCAAGAATCTTCTGAAATGCCAAGAGTCCTGTAGGACAAGGGGCAAATGTCTTCTTGGTCAGTAGAGAACCATGAGGCTTCTGGTGTCCTTCCAGAGTGCTCAGGAATCCCCCCTTAAACATATAAGTCTCAGGCTTTGTTCTTTCTTTTTCTTTTTTGTAAAGAATTTTGCAAACTTTAAAGCACAATAAAATGCTAGCTGTTATATACATGAACAATATCACATATACATAATACATATTCATCATATACATGTAATATTTTATATATATTCTCTATACCTATTTATCTATTTATAAATGCAAGTTTAGGTAGAAAATCCAAGCTCTAATGAGTTGTTAAGAATTCCATTTAAGTTTTTAAAGATCACTCTATTACCAAAATGAATAATATGGAAATGGGCATGAAGTGATAACACATGTATAACCCAGTGCAATTTCAGGCCTTGTTCTTAATTCAATCCAGGGGAACCTAATTCACTAGAGATCAGGTTTTCAAATTCAATCTGAAACTTTTCTCTTAACAGCCATGACTGATCTTATAGTACCAAGAAAAGGGGTGCAAACTGGTGTTCAATTCTCACAGGTAGTAATCTTACCTGAATAGCCCATATACTGCAAGGGAGAGCACTGATAAATGGTTATATATCACTCCAAGCTAACCTGATGTAGAAATCAGAGATTAACTGGATTGGTCCAAAAAATATAGGCCCTCCTACAATCATCCAATAAAACCTTTTGTATTGAAGGAGAGGCTGTGGGACTTGAGTCTAAAATGACAGAAAGTTAAATATTCCAGAAGCGTTTGATGCCTAGAAATAGAAAAGAGGCTCTGATATCATCCCTCTAATAATTCAAACATTCAATGGGTCAAAAACAGTTGCTAGAGTAGAACTGAACAATAGAAAGCAAAGAGCCAGAGCTAAGCCTAGTAATAGGAGTGAGAAAGACTCATAGTCCCTGACAGGAATGGAGAAAAAAGTACAAGGGAATGGTGATACATCAACAATAGGAGATTTGCTGACGAAAGGGCAATGAAATACAGAATGTGAAGGGTCTGACTTTGGCTTTGCTGGGGCACCACACAGGGTAGAACTGTAATTCACAGGAATTGAGTCAATCTCAGAGGGGAAGAATGACTCCTGGCCTGGGGGAGGTTATCTTGACTTTCTGTTGGCTCAGAGGTTAGTTCTTTCTGTGTCTTTTACAGTGCAAATAACTTTTGTTTTTCAAAACCTTATGAGATCAACTGCTAAGGGGAGCTGTTGATTACCCTGGAAGGGAGTGTAAATATTGAAGTTTCTGTTTTCCACCTCAGTGAGAGAAGCAAGCTAGTTAAATGACAGCTACTCAAAGCCTATCAGTGTCCTTTGTGTCCAGAGAGAGTCCTTATCACAGGGGCTTTGCTTGCATTGCTTATTTCATGTGGTTATTGTGGAGAAAACTCTTTTTTAACTTCAAAGCACTATAGAAAATCATGCCATTGTTAATTATTGTTAATTAAATCTACTAACATTCTCTAATACTTCTTCCTGGATTGGAAGTAATAATGGGTTTTGGTAGGCTGTGCCTGTTTTCAGAGCACCTCTTACCCAGCTGACAAGACTGACTGTGTACCTGGCACCCAAGGACTAACCTAATTTGAAAAAATTTGACTTCCAGGAGATAAGATTTTTTTTTTTGGTGGGGAGGGCAAAAGGATACCACAACTAGGCTACATTAGATTATATTAGCATAGAATAGTAGTCAAATACCCAAGATGCAATAAAAACCATTATGCATGAATATCATAAGCTATCACCTACAGTTACTTATGAAACCACAAAAAAAGTGTGTTGTGTACATGTGGGATTAGCACTTAGATAGCATAGTGGGTAGAGGGAGGCACTTGGAATAGAGGCAAACTGACTTGAAATCTCGTTTTAGACACTAAATAGTTATGTACTTCTGTGTAAGTCACTTTATATCTCTCAGCCTCAGTTTCCACATCTATAAAATGAGGATAATAGTAGCACTTAATAGGAGTCTCATGGAATCCAAATGTGATAACATGTAAAGCAGCTTAGAAACCTTAAAGTGCTACATAAGTGCTAGCTTTGTTAACAAGCTAGCAACGTCACCCAACAAATCACCTTCTTAATTCTTGATGATACCCTTTATGATGATTTTTATGTAATCTGTGAGAGAAAAACCACCTACCCCCTTATAGGAGGATTAGATTTTAATGTTAGCAGTAATCTTGAGATAATCGTCATTGCAATTCTAAGGTGATTAGCATAAGTCATGAATTTAGTAGACTTTTTGTGATTATTTTAGTATAAGAATTAAGGTTTTGAATTACATAAATAATGACTTAAGCATAGGTCTTATTGTCAGTCCCACCCTTCAAAGTTATATATCAGGGTGCCTGACCTTGGATTCAGAACCAGGTACCACCCAACACCACCCACTCTTATCCTGTACATCACTAGCTTAGGCATCACTGCTCACCCCCTTTCCAGCAAGTGATTCTTAAGTCATTGTCAAATGATTTCTTTTACCAATAAGAAGCACTTTCTAGTTGTCCTAACCAATGAGCATTGATTCTAGGTGTCTCTATTTTTAGATGTGTATAACTATTGTCATGGACTATTTTTGTACTGGTACAAAAGTTGACTAATTCTTTGGGGTATAAAAGAAGGTCTCTCACAGTGCGCAGGGTCTCCTGGTCTTGACAAGGGTTTATTGGGAGATCCGGCCCTCTTCAAAAACACACCTATTTCTTTATGGCTTGGAGACTTTGCTTATCATTTGTGTGCCTGTGGTTTAAAATTATGCAACAAATTTGAGTCAATGTATATATACTTTTGTTCTAATTCCTCACCTATTCTACATGTAGTCTTATATTTCTTTGTACTGTTCATATTTGGCATTTTTTGATACAATATACTTCCTTTGCATTCATATGCTATATTTTTATTTACTTCTTAGAAAATTCCATTTTTTAAAAGAATAATCTAGAGTTTCCACTGTTCCACTCATTCTCTCATTCAGATTCATACCTGTATCAAGTACCCTCTATATGCCCAGACTGGTGCCAATTAGTGAAATTTTACTTTTAAAATAAATTTTGGAAGAAAAAAAAACTTTGGTTCCCCCCCCCTTAAAATATAGAAATTATACTGATTCTTGGAAAAGTACTTTTATAAATTATAATTAAAATTGAAGCAAAAAATAAAGTAACACAACTACTCAAAACAAGAAGAATATCAATTCTGTCCCCTTTCACAAACGACAATGGATACTTTTCTAAACGTGGCCAATGGAAGGGAAGTCAAGAAACTTCCATTCGTTTCCTTCAATCCCTGCTAAATTCACTTCTAAAACAAAAGTTTTCAATGGCCACCCAACTCCAATAATAAAAGAAGCCTATGGTTAAAGAACAGTGAGTTCTGTAACTATGCCAACAGCAAATTATTGAGAGAGGGCAACCTTGCTTGCTTTCCTTATTCATGTTAATAACACATTGTGAAATAGTCCACATTGTCTGGGGAAAAAGAAAAAAAGAAAAACTTGAAGGAAGAAGGGGTCAGCTTGACAGTAGACTTGATTGTGCTAATCTCATGTATTACACCTTAAAAGAAATCATAATTAGAAACTTCATTAACAAAGCTCATCTTTAGTTTTCGTCTGGGCGAGGGGGTATTCCAAGTCCAACTGACTCATTACTTTTGTGAGAAATAATGCACTAGTAGAAATATCAATAATGACTCATTATGTAAAGATGTGAAATATCCCTTAGATTCTGCTGAGCTGAATATTGAAGGGGTCATATAATAGCCCTGAAGACATCCTAAGGACTCTGACCTCAATCCTGTGAATCCTCAGCATTAATCCAAGGGAATCCAAAGGTCAAAGCAAGAGTTTCTAGGATACTTTTTTTTTCTCTTGTCCCACAGGGGTGCTGACTTGGTAAAAATCACTCTCCTTAATGCTCCAAGCTGATGAGATCAAAGATAAGATGGGAAAATTCTTGCTGACCTAAAATCATAGACTTAAAGCTAGAGCAGGTCTTACAGGTCATCTAGTACAATCTCTCTTGCTTTGCAAATAGGGAAACTGAGGCCCAGGGTTGTTAATTGACTTTTCCGAGACCATACTAGAAGTAAGGTATCAGAGGTGAGCTTTGAACTCAGGACCTTTGACTCTAGATCTAGCTCTCATCCCTTACCTCTCATTTCTTTTTACAGAAACCAAAGGAAGATCCACAGTATAGTTTAAAGAAACCTGGATTTTAATTTCAAATTTATTGCTAACTATCTGTGTGAAGGTAAGCAAGAGATTTCATCTACTTAGGAAAATCTATGAAGTGAGGGGGTTGGATGAAATAGTTACTCTGGATGTAAGAAAGATCAAAAACCAAAATATCTTCCTGGCTAAACAGAATGTTACTTTTGTTGAATTTGATAGGGTAGGGGTTAGAAAGAAGGGAGGGAAGTGAATCAGTTTTCTAGTTAGTTTTGCTTTTTTAAATAACTTTCATTCCATTCCCAATTTCTTAGGAGGTGGTGAGTAGAGACAAGTGATAGACCTAGAATGTTCTTCCTTTTTTCTTTTCTTTTCTCTTCTAAAACATGTTTATTAGTAGAAGAGCATTTGTGCTTGATTTTACTCACCACAACCACAAATGCAACAAGTAGCAGACATGTTTCAATGTTAGGGTTTTAGAGGAATTTTTCCCCCTCCTAGATACTTAAGTAAATAGAATGCAGGTCCTCAGGAACTTATGTCTCTGAATTCAAATCCATTCTCAGGCATTTACTATCTGTGTGACTTTGGGTAAGTCACTTAACCCAAGAACTTGCCTCAGTTTTCTCATCTATAAAATGAGCTGGAGAAGAAAATAACAAATCACTCCAGTGTCTTTGCTAAAAAACCCAAAGGGGTCACAAAGAGTCAGACATGACTGAAACAACTGAATGGCAAAGATATCTGAAACCTCTGGAATTTTCATCCCTTCTTGGTTCAAGGGAGTTTGGGTTAGCTACCTTTTAGGGCACAGTTCAAGTCTCATCATTTCTTCTGTCAGTTATTTACTTCTTAGCAGGGGAAGAATGGCAAATGAAGCCGTGGTTAATAAATAATTGAAATTTAATTTCTTATAAGCTTATACATGACCTTAGTGACTCCATAGTAGCCTTTAAAAGTTGTTTTAGGAAAAGAAGGGACTATTAAGATTTACCAAATAGGATTCGAAAAACTAGCATTCATCACTGGTACTTACTGATTTCATAACTTTTGGCAATTTATTTCATCTCTCTTAACTACAGATGCCTCATATGCGAAAAGGAGGCACTTGTGGTATCTACCTCAAAAGGTTGTTGTGAAGCTCAGATGAAATTACAGGATATCTCCAAAGTCTCTGTACACACCTTATATGTGAAAAGGCCTTTGTAATCTTTATAGTACTATATAATGCTGGTGATAATGCCATTATCTTGAAAGATTATATTTCTTTTCTGCCCAGGGAATTTGCACTTAGCTTCTTTCCATTCATCTGTGAGCTCTTAGAGCAAGAATTGTCTTTTCCTTTTCTTTTTATCCCTAGTACTTAGCACAGTGCTTGGCACAGAGTAAACAATAAATAAATCCTGGCGGTTGACTTCTTGTCAGTCTGCATTTTGCAGTTGTAGAGGGAGAAGTTCAGGGGCCCCCGTTGAGGCTAAAGTTTTAGATAGAGCCATAAAGGGCAAAAATAAGGTCTTTTTGGTCAGTTATGGTGCCATTCCAAAGATAAGATCAGATGTCACAGAAGAAGGAAAGGAAACTAGTGTTAGTTATATTTATTATTAAAAACCAGTTCCTGAATGCATCCTACAAGTAGAACTTGTTTCTTTTTTAGAGACTAATAACTGAAAGAGATGAGATTCATGAAAGTGATTAGAATATAAAATTTGTTTCTAGGAACTGCCTTGAGTGTCTTTCAAAATTAAAGTCTAGTTTTGTCATTGGAATAGATAATCATTAAGAGAAAAAACTATTTTCTGCCCTTTTTGTGGGAACAGGATCAGTGATTTCTTTATTATGGGATATTCTCTAAAGATTGGACCATCTGGTCTGTAGTCACAGAGTTGCCTACTGAAAGGTTGTGACTTATTCAGGGCCATACACCAAGTACCACAAGACTTTGTTGTATGTGAACCCAACACATGCAAATTCAGGCATATGCAATTAGCAATTGAAAAAATAAAGACAGAAATATATTTAAAATGAAAAAAAATGACATACTAAATCCATGCCATTTTCCCCAACATGTAAAGTCTCGCAGTAGTTGTCCCAATCACTCTTGATCTTGCTCTGAGTATATTGGTAAGTCATTAAATTGTTTTGCCCTCAAATTAGCTCCTTTATCACCTTTCTCCAGACTTCTTACTTGTAACAAGCCATTTCTCTGTCAGAGCAGTTTCTCTTTGTTTCATTAATGCTATTTAGTAATTAATAATAGCCTCCAAAGTACAAGAGTAGTGATGCTGGTAGCTCTAATAAACCTAAGAAAAGTCATAAAGTACCTAGGTATATTTGTATAAGCAATATTTATTCAATAATAGGGCTCACTATCATTGACAATTTTGAACTGATGGAAGGGGTCTTCGAACATATTGGTCTTGTAAAAGGAGGTCCTACTGGATATGTAAGAGGTGGGACTTTCTAATTCTAAGGTTATCTCTCTATCAACTTTGCCATGATATCTCTTATTGTCTATCTACTCTGACCTACTGAATTCAAGTTATTCTTTTCTAGCTATTTAACCAACCTAGTATACAATTTTCACTAAAAAAAACCTAAAGAGATAAAACCTAGATAAAACTTATATCAATATATTTCATATGTGAAAATAAAACTGCTGATCCAGTCTTAGTAGAACCTTAATTCGAGTCCATTTTTTCTCAGTTCTGAGGGTAGGTGGCACTAAATTGTCATCCATACATGGTTATTGTTCTATGAGAAATAAAGATACACTGAGGCACAGAGTTCCCATGGTGCCCCCAAGGAAAAATTAACGTATTTTTTTCCTTCCCATACAGTATTTATTTCATCTCACAGAAAATGCCAAAGACATAGAAAGTACACAAGACCCCATAACAAATAGGAAAAACACAAAGGCTTCATAGCCGTCCAACTCTCACAGAGAACTAGACTAGAAATTGACAGCACAGCCACATTTCTGATAGTTGGTGAAGCCCCAGCTTTCCCTGGGGGTTCCCCTCACTCCAAGATTAAAATTAACGTATTTTTATTCATTCCTTTATTAGACTATAAGAATGCTCTGTATTCTGCCTTGAATATTCTTGAGCTTTGGTCATGTTAAGAAACTTGAGCTTTGGATCCAATTTATTTTTGGAAACTTAAGTTCCATGACTGGAAACGACCACACCAATGCAACTATCAATAGGAAATAGGTCTTGATCGATTATACATGTTAAAACCAGTGGAAATGCATGTTGGCTATGGGGGAGGGAGATTGGAGGGGGGTGAAGGGGAAAGTAAAAACATGAATCATGAAACCATGGAAAATTTTTCTAAAACAAAAAAAAAAAAAGAAAGAAAGAAATTCAGAGTAAAGAATACAGCCTGAATCAGGATGAAGTCATGAACATGGCTGGCCTGAACACTTAAAAAATTAGGCTATGAGGCAGTTAGGAGACTCAGTGGCTAGGGTGTCCAACCTAGAGATGAGAGGTCCTGGGTTCAAGTTTGGTTTCAGACATTTCTTAACTACGTCAACTTGGGCAAGTTACTTAACCCAAATTATGGAGCCCTTACTGCTCTTCTGCCTTAAAACCAATACACACTATTGGTTCTAAGACAGAAGGTAAGGGTTTAAAAAAACCATAAAAACCAGAGGCTACAAGGGAAATTGATCAATAGAGGGAAGGGCTGCAGGGGCAGAGTGAGAAGGTCCCAGGTATTGATGAAGTTCTTAGGTGAAAGGGATGCTGTGATGTAGGGGACAAATCCAGAGAGTCAGATATTGAGCTCAGAGAATAAGGAAAACATGGAAGAACAGTGATGTTCATTCAAAAGAAAGCCATCTGAAGCTCAATTCAGTGGTTTATCCACAGAACATTTTCCTTTGTAAAAATCTAGTTGTTCAGTTTGCATTATCCTACTTTTACCTACTGAGCTAAGTGGTCCACATTTTTTTTCTAGTCACAGAATAAGTATATAAAGAACATCTATTCAGTCCACATTTTATTTAGTGCCCACTTTTTTGCCTTATATTGTTGATTGAGGAATAGAAAAGTTATAAAAATCAGTTGAGAACCTAATACTTATACATATGAAACAGAAAATGAAACAAGATAGAATACCAATACATGCCGAACCAGACAGTACATGAAGATGCATGGAATTAATGTTGGTGGGAAGTATCAGGAATGGTTTATGAAGAGAATTTGAAACAAGTCTTTAAAAACAAGTACAATATGGATAGATAATGAGAATCTGTCCTGGCCATGATCATGATGAACAAATCCGCTGAGATAGAATTCAGAATGTTCTTTGCAGCAGATAGAATGGAGACTATACAGAATGAAAGATAATAGCTGACATTTATCTGTCGGTGTGTTATAGTAGATAGCCCTAAACTTAAAATCCTGCCTGAATTCTGACAATGCTGTGAAAGCTTAGGGAAATCATTTAGCCATGCTCTCAATTTTGCCTTCCATAATATATAGAAAAGCAGCATGTTGTAATGGATAGAAAGCCACCATTAGAGTCAGAAAGACCACTTAATTAGTCACTTAAGACATACCACTGACTAGTACTGGCTCTGTTAGCATAAGCTAGTAGGTAGGTGTTGTGGTAGATGAAGTGAGGCTGGACCTGAAGTAGGGAAAAGCTGAATTCAAATCTAACCTCAGATACTTAATAGCTATATGATCTTGAACAAGTCAGTTACTATCTCTCAGTCTCAGTTTCTTCATTTGTAAAGTGGAGCTAATAGTATCTACCTCACAGGAGTGTGGTGAGGATTAAATGAAAGAGTATATATAAAATGTTTTGCAAACCTTCATTACTATGTACACGATCATCATCATCATCATCATCATCATCATCATCATCATCATCATCATTTGTTGTTGTTTAGTCATTTTCAATCATATCAGACTCTTGATTCCTTTGGAGGCTTTTTTGGCAGTTTCAAATGAGGTAACTGAGGCCAACAGGATTAATGGATTTGCCTGGGGTCACCCAATTAGAAAGTAAAACTGAGTTTGAATTAAGCTCTTCCTGACTCTGGGCCAAGTACTACATCTACTGCCACCTCCATGCTTTGTTGCTGTTGTTGTTATTGGTGGTGGTGGTTACTTAATGTTTCAGTGCCTCAGGCAGCACTCTAAGAAAATAAGTTAAAAAGTAGGGCATTGGGAAAGGAAGTTTCCTTGTTGATAAGAGTGTTATACCAATGAAAACATACATTCAATCTATATATACTAATAACTTCATTTGAAGGAAGAGAGGCATTATGAGATTACTTTGAATTAGAAGGGATTTTCAAGGCCACCTAATTGAACCTTCTTATTTTCCAGATGGGCAAACTAAGGCCCAGAGCAGATTAGTAAAAGTAATGTTTGCCATACCAAATTCACCATACACGTGTGAGAAAATAGCTTTGGAAACCATACTGAGAAATGGGGATGTAAGGTATTTATATTTGGCTTCACTTTTACAAAGCATATTCACATACATTTCTCCACTAAAATCTGAGATGCTGCATTTTCACTTGGAAATGACTCTAAGTTTTGGAAACATATGTCAATAGAGTATTATCACACTCCCTTTGTAGGGCTGTTCATCTACCTTCGATGTCACTCTATCACCTAACTTTTACCTGTGGTTCCAAGAAGCTGTAGCATGTGCATCAGACACATGCTAGTTAAACTATTTTGGCTGATGGCTAAACCAGGCTAAGGGTAACTGAGAGGTCTTAGACCCATTGATTAAGTAGGGAGATGCCTACCCCAGGCAAGTGAAGACTTCTCTCAGTAGAATGGGCAGATAAAAACAATTTTTCCAATGGCCATGAACGTGGCTGAAGTAGGCACTATGGAATGTTAGAGCTTGGTTAGGCATCAGAGAGGCTAATGTAATCCATCTGCTGCCACCTGAGGCATCTCCAAGACAACATCCTCACTTTTGCCTTCTCACTGGACTTTGTGAAGAAGAGAGTGAAGGTCCTGACTCTGTGCAACTCTGTTTTGCTAATACCCAATTCATGTACAAATCAAGACATTGCCCTATAATGTTATTGATCCTCTAGAAAAATGAAGGACAGACAACAATCACGCAAGACGTTACATTAGAAGCTGGAGATATAAAGGCAAAATGGAACAATCCCTACCCTCAAAGAGTTTGCTATTGCAAGGAGGAAAGTAATGATGTTTATAGTGGGGACTTACATGAGATTCTGGGTCATATACAACTTCATCATTTGCAGGAGACTCCATATATACTGAGGCATACCATAGCAGACCTATGGTACAGAGTGTTATAGCTGGACACTACAGAGACATTCTAGTAGTCAGAACACTGAACTGTCTGTCAAAAGAACTGAATTTGAATTTTGCCTCATTTTCTAGTTATATGACTATATGGAAAGTCATAACCTCTCAGTGCTCCAAATTCCACATCAGTAAATTATTCTCAAATAAATAATTCTCAAAAAACCCTCTCAAATTAAAAAGGCAGTGTGGGTAGAGGACCAACTTCAGAGTGATAAGGATCTAGATTAAAGTGTTACCTCTGACACATTCCAACTATGTCACTGGAAAGGTATACTTTTGGGTATTATAATTGTGATATGCTTTTTTTAAGTGTCATTATTTGAGACATTCTCTGAATTATCAGAATCTCAAATTATCATCATCTCAAAGACTTTTCCCAGAGGAAGGTTCATCACCTATGGCACAGAGAAGTGCAGAATGGAAAGTACTTAGAGTATGCCCATATTAGCCAAAAAACAAAAATTAAAAGAGAATGTCTGGTGATTCTGAAAGGTCATTGTCTCTCATCTCAAAAAGTACATCAGTTCAGATTTCTGGGTTTTATTGGACTCTAGAATGTCCTAAAGGGTCAGTGTGTTTCCTGTTGCTTTTCTCTATTATAATTCCACAGCGCCAAGCTCACACAAGTACCAAGTCTAACCTTTTGGGCAATTATAAGATTATAATTTGTATAATATCTTCCAATCTGTATTGGTAGAATACATTTCCAGGAAGGTGTTCTTTATGCTCATAAAATAACTGGTATGGTCCATTCTTATCTTTTGTGAAGAAAACACCTAGGAAATTACTCCGCAAATGGGACATTACTATTAAGTGCTCAGTAAACCTCAAGATTGGGCAACTAGGAGGCACAGTGGATAGCATACCAGATATAGTCAGAAAGACTCTCATCATTCTGAGTTCCAACAGTTATTAGCTGTATGACCCTGGGAAAGTTTTTAAATTTGTGCCTCAGTTTTATCATCTGTGAAATGAGCTGGAGAAGGAAATGGCAAACCACTCCAGTGTCTTTACCAAGAAAACCCAAAATGTTGTCATGAAGAGTAAGACATGACTGAAACAACTGAGCAACAAACCTCAAGATGCTATCTATTGTCACAAGGAAACAACAAAAGATGGAAGAGTTCTATACATGGGCTCAAAATGTTAAATATATAAGCATAGTAGGGCCAATGTATCACTGGAAAGAAAATGATGTGATAAGAACCTAAAGATATTAATAGTCATATGGATAATATAGTTAACATATGAGTCCATATGAGATGGAAAGAAAGCATGGCCTTTTGAGGCTGCCCTGATAGAAGTATAGTGCTCAGAAAAGGAGAATGGATGATTCTACTATTTTTTTTTGCTCTATTTGTACCATATCTTGGATGTTGGGTCTACTTATGAGCAGTACATTCTAGAAGGGATAATGACAAACTGATGTGGACTTGGGGTGATCAAAAAAATTGAGAAAACTGAAAACAGTATTTTAACCCTTACAAATGTGAGCATGGGTTGAAGAATATAGGAATATATCTTCTGTAGAAAAGAAGGTTTGGGGTAGTGGGGGGTGGGACAAGAAAATGATACAATGATTTTTTTTTCAAATATTTAAGGGATGTCATGTGGAAGAATGATTAGGCTTGTTTTGCTTGCTCTAGAGGACAGAACTAGACCAATAGGAAGAAATTTGGGGAGTTCATTTTTGGTTCAAAAAAAGACAAAAAGAATACATAACAAATTTATCCAAAATTGCTACCTCAGGGGAGCAGTAGGTTAGTGTAGGTCAGTGATGGCACACCTATGGCATTAGTGCCCAAGATGGCCCACACAGCACTCTCTGTGGGCACAAAGCTATCCTTTGCCCTCTCCCCACACAGAGTTCAAATCATAGAAAGACAGAGGGACGTGGGTAGAACTGAGCCCTTCTCCCTCTCCACTATGCCTTATGACATTTTTTCACATTATCTGCCCCTCTGCCCAGCAGCCCAATGCGAGTACAATGGGAGTGAAGTGGGCAGCTCACAGGTGGCAGAACTAGAGGGAAGCAGAGTGCTTGGGCCACTGCCCTCCCCCTCTTCACCTGTACTGAGGACATTTCTCAATCTCTGCACAACAGCCCAATGGGAGTGCTTCTTCCCTTCCTTGTGTGGGGTAGGGGGTGCATTTGGTCTGGACTGGTGGGGTGGGATTGGTGCCCAACACTCCATCTCTAAAAGGTTTGCCATCACTGGTGTAGATCATCAGGAGAAGACCAGACGACTTCTTAGCAGGGAAGTTGAAGCTAAATTTCATGCTTTTCACCAGAGATTTTGACCAGATGACCTTTGAGATCTAATTTTATAGTTCTATTATTTCATCTGACAATACTGATTTCATGATTCTACAAAAGAAATTAAAATTGGAGAAGTATAGGTTTATAGAATTCTGTAAGTTAATCATGTTCTTTCTTCCTATTATGTAACACTTCTTCCTTGACTGTTCACTGCAAATTTAAACTCTGAGAGAAAATGCTTTCTTACATAAGACATCACTAGTACCTGGAGGATTGCTTATTTACTTTCTTAATAAATTCTAGAAATCAGATTATATTCATTTATAATTAGAAACTAGACTCTGATAGAGGGACTAGACCAAAACAAGATTGTGAGGGAAGGGAAAGAGATGATAGACTGATCTCACGCTGAGATTGCTAAGTCTAACTCAGTGTCACAAGGAAAAGGCGGGAGGCCAAGAATAAAATACCAAAAATAAAGGGAATGTGATAGATCTCTCTAGAAGCAATCCCAAAATTTCCCTCTCCACTCTGGCTTCACACCAGCACTCCTACAAAAATCCAGAAGGGCTGTGTCTCAGAAACTAAAACCTGAAAAGACTTTTGACTTCACTGGATCACAAACACCTAAGGCAGGAAGGAGTGTGATTGCCCAGGGCCCACAATATTGAATTGTTTCTGTCCTTTCTTCTGCTTGGAAGTTCTTTTAGAATTGAAAAGTCAAAGGTGGGGATGAAGATAGATTCCTAAGAGTCCTAGACGTGGTTAGAAGGTTATCCTTTAATATTAAAACATATCAGATGCAGCGTAGGCATCAGAGACAAAAATGGAGGCAGAGGGAATGGCCACCTTGAGCCAGAATTGTCTTCTTGGAGAAAATCAAGTCCCTGAAGAATAGGAATTAGGTTTCAAAGATAGGCAAGCCTAGCCTGATGGTACTAGATATTTAGACAGACTTCTTCTCAGTGCTTTAAAGAGCTTGGCACATGTGTCAAGGGATTCCCTCCTGAAGATCAAAGGCCTGACACTTTGAATAAAGATGAAGGGTCTTCTAGGAAAGATTGATAAAAATATTGCTTGGTGGGAAGAAAAAAAGGTTATTTTTTCATCCTAGGGAACACTTCTTTAGGTTCTTATAAAGTTTCTGCTATATGCCAGACACTAAAAATAGCATCTCATTTTATTTTCACAGTAACCCTGGGAATGTGGGATAGATGCTATTTTTTATCCTCATTTATATTGAGAGAAACTGAGACAGAGATGAAGCGACTTATCCAAGATCACAAAGCTAGTAAACATCTGAGGTCAGACAGGCATAACTCTATTTACTGAACCACCTTACCTGTTATAATTCTGTAGTTAAATGAATTTTGCTGCCTACCTGCCAACAGGCTACTATTCTAAACTACCTGGGGAAAGCCTCAGAATTTTAAGATAAATGGACATGGTAGTGTCCACTCTCCTATCAAAGGAAGAGAGATTACTAGAGCCAAGGACTTCAGCTGAAGCAGAAATGAAAACTAGAAACATTTTACCATGAAAACTCAGTGGAACTTTTGGTTGATAATATCAAGCAGAAACTATAGGTACAGCAGAGATATGTGAAAACAGAATGCTGACTCTGGCATGCCTGCAGTTTTGATAGGAATTGGTTTTCCTTTCATATATATAAATTATTTACGTAAAATTACATATATATCATATATGTATATAAAAGTATATATATATGTGTGTATGTATGTTGTATATATATATACACACACTGTAGACATATAATGTAGACAATGGAGAGAATGCTGGAGTCAAGAAGACTTGAGTTCAAATCTGACACAGATCATTACTAGCTTGTGCAAGTCACTTAACCTCTGTTTGCCTCATTTTCCTCATCTGTAAAATAGGGATAATAATAGCACATACTTTTAGTCATGATAGGAGGATTAAATTATACGATATCTGAAAAATATCATTTATAATTTTACTATATTTCCTTGATTACAACTAGATATGATTTTTAAATAATAATTTTCTAATAGTTTATAATCCACATTCTTTTCTTCCTTTCCTCCCTCCTGAGATGGCAAGTAATATGACACATAGTTCTACATGTGCTAGCATGCAATATATATTTCCATGTTCACCATGTTGTGAAACAAGACACATGTCACTTATATAAGAAAAACTCATAAAAGAAATAAAGCAAAAAAAAGTTTGTTTCAATCTATATTCAGACTCTGAGTTCCTTTTATGGCAAATGATAGCCTTTTTCATCTTGAATCACTTGGATCCTTGTGTTGCTGATAACAGTGAAGTCTTTCGCAGCTGATCATAGTAAACTATTATTGTAACCATGTGTTGTGTTCTCCTGGTTCTACTCACTTCACTTTGTATCACTTCTTATAAATCTTTCAAGTTTTTTGTGATCATCCTGTTCATCATTTCCTATGGCACAATAGCACTCCATTACAATCATATATTACATCTGTATAAAGTACTTTTAAACCTCACAGTACTATATTAATACTAATTATTATATCACTATTATTACTACAATTGTGGGGATCTGCGAATTCCTGGAACCTGAGATAACTTTATATATGGGGGGATAAATTTTGCAAGATAGGAGTATCTATCTACATACTACAGTAGAGATCAACCATCATTATGTAACTCCTACATAATTACTCAACTTTTTAAATCATTTTTCTCCTATAGGTCCTTCCATAGACTCCATGTTTCTCAGATCTTAGAGAATGGACTTCAACTGCATAACCCACAGAGATTTTATTGATACTTTCCTTTTTTTGTACACGTTGGTCAGAACACTTTAAATAGTGAATTTCTAAACCTCGAAGACCAGCATTTATAGTTGACTTCAGTTTTATTTTAAAAAATTGACCTTGTATTATAAACTTTAATATAATGGGAACAATACAGGCTTTGAAGTCAGAGGACCTAGTTCAAATGCTTCTTCCCCCATTTACTAGGTGTTTGATCTTGGATCAATTGCTTTATTTGTCTTTGCCTCATTTTCCTCTATACCCTGGGTATATAATGTAGACAGGTGGTGCAGTGGAGAGAATGCTGGAGACAGGAAGGCTTGAGTTCAAATCTAGCCACAAATCATAGCTAGCTATGAAATGGGAATGGGACATGGCTTGATTAAATTATTTCTAAGTTCCTTCATCACATATCTCTCATATATCTCATGGTGCTTATAGATTTGAAATTTTGTTTCTTTTCAAAGAGTCCAACGATGTCCTAAGTGGAAGAATCCTAGCTTACACATAGGCAAAGCTATATGCCTAAAAGGATTATTTCAAGAGAATCAACTGCCTCCCCCTCAAATAAAAAGAAAACAGTAAAATATTCCCTAAGCCCAAAACTAGTTGTTCCAAATATCTCTAAAAGTGTCCACCTTGAAAGTTATGCCTTTGAATATTCCTTGTGCAATTAATAAAATTTTGTTCAGTGAATGTTGGTTACTAAATGTATTAAGATTTGTTTATAGAAAACTCTTTTTAAAATATAAATTTGCTGCCCAAAGAAAGTGGTACCATATTGACTGCTCACAGATACCTTAGAAGATTTAATTAATAGCCTTAGTAAAAAGGCTACTATCTAGTTAGTGTTAAAGTTACGCTGCAGTTGAGGGAGGGAAATGTGTAGGGAGAAAACTTTATTATTCCTTAAAAGCCTTTAATAGTTGCTGTTCATCGTGACTATTCTTCGATTTTACCAAAACACTGTTTGCTTTTCTCTGCTTGTTAGTAAAGACACTAAAGCAATAAAAAATGAGATTTAATGTTAACCAACATTGGCTGCAGTGTTGCAATGACTCAAGATGATAGACTAGAGAAATATTAATCCAGCTTGGTTATTTAATGTCTGTCGTAATTTTTTTTTAGACAGTCCATATGAGGATTTGGACATCCAGGCTCACCACAATGAAGCTTCTTGAAATCTGCTCAGTTTATCGCAGGCTTATCCTCATCGTCCTCACCCTGCTGCTTTTATTGCCACTGCCTTTAATAATCCAAACCAAAGTAAGTGAATGAAGAGAAAATGGTTCTGTTCTATTTCTTGACCAGTTTCACTTATCTTATATTTTCAATTCATAATCTACCTGAATCAGATGTAAAGGGGACAAAATTGTTGGAACTTCAAATTAAAATTAACTTTAATCATTGTGCTTTATCCATTTTTGCTTCTTAGCAAGTTATATTAACTGTATAAAAAGACAATTTTGAGGACTAGCAGCTCAATTAACTGGAATGTTCAATTAACTAGAATTTCTCTTAACTAAAATTTTGTGAGGGCATAGAAAAATAAAATGAGACAATGAGCTAAAAGCAAGGATGAATGGAAAAGGTGAATCCTAGGAAATATCTTCAAGAAGGATTCATCTCCCAAAAGATAAGGGAAATGGCTTGCTGGGGAGTTGAGGCATAAAGCTGAGAATCAGCTCTGATGCTTATTTCCTATGTCACCATAGCCAAGTTATTCCAATTATCTGAACCTCTGTTTCTAAATCTGTACAGTGGTGGGTTGGGTAGTGTTATTTAAATAGGGGTAATAATAATTACACTATCTATTTCACAGAACAGTTGTGAGGAAAACATTTATAAAGCTTAAATTTGGATTGTTGCTTTTCTTTTCTCTGCATGTCAAATGGGCACAGCAACACTACTTATAGGATTCAGTTTTGAGGATTAAATGAGACATCAGGAATGAGAATGTTTTGAAAAATGTAAAGTCATATTCCTTATTTAAAAGTACCACAATACCATATCCCAGTTAAATTAAATTTTACTTTAAGTCATAGAGCACTCTACTTAAGGATTATTTCCTTTTTAAAAATGTAATTATTTGAGAATAAAAAGAATAATCATACTGTTGGGTAAATACATAAAAACAACAGGCCTGACACATCTTAGCTCATGCTTTCTTTTGCAAAGGAAGGTAGGAGATTTAGAAATCCATGAAAAAATAAAAATGAATTTTTGGAAGTAGAAATCTCTTTCAATCTGAAAATGCTAAATGAACATCAAGCATTATCTCTTTCAAGGAAGTATGGTGTAAACAAAGCTAGTGGTGTCATTAGCGTGAGTATTTCCTGGTGCAGTATAATGGAAAAGACATATATTTGGGAGTTATAGGTCCTGGGTTCAAATCCTGATTCTGTCTCTTAATATTTATGTAACATTTTTAAGTCACTTAATATTTGTATGCCATTAGGTGAACAACCTTTAAATATATTGCTCTTTGGTTGCTTACTTGTAACATGAGGAGATTAGACTAAAATTCTATAATAACAATCCTGTAGCTAACTCTATGATCCCTCACCAATGTCAGTCATACTTCCTTTGCATTTTAGTGAGTGGTGGAATGAGTTGCAAGGACCACAATAATTCAGTACTAACTGGCTAAGCTTTAGGTGGATAAGACTCTCTGAACACAGCCAGATGGCTCATCTTCTCAAGTTGGAAAAGGTTTACAGATGGGAGACAGATTATGAGAACCTACCTAATATTATTTGGAAATGTTCATTAACAGGAGATTGACTATCATGTAATGACTTTCCTTTGGGTATAACAAGATTATAATCAGCATCTGAAATGAAAGACTCACAAATTTCATTTTATATTTCTTTTTGAAATTTATTTTTATTTTGAAAAAATTTTTAATATCAGGAGAGAATTCTAAGAGCAAATAGGTGACTCATTGTATAGAGAGCCAGGCCTAAAATAGGGAAAACTTGGGATCAAATTTGGCCTCAGGCATTTCCTAACTGTGTGACCCTGTACAAGTCACTTTACCCCAATTTCTTAGTCCTTAACACTCTTCTGTTTCTTGGTACTCTTAGATTGATTCTAAAACAAAAGATGAGAGAGACAGACAGACAGAACTCTAACCTGAGAAATCCCTGTTGATCATTTGAATTGAGGAATGACCATTATTTTTATAAATTTCAACAAGTTCCTTATATATCTTAAAACTGACTTCTATCAGAGAAACACTACAAAGATATTTTTCTCCAGTTAACTATTTCCTTTTTATCTTTGACTGTACTGTTTTTTTTTAAACTTTTAAATTTTATATAATGAAATTGTCCATTTTGTCTCTAATGAAGGAACCTTTTTTTCTTGTTTGGTCAATAAGCATGTACCTTCATCATAGACCTGAGAGGTAATTTCTTTCTTCTTTCTTCTTTTTTTATGTTGTGACCTTTTAATGTGCAAATTTTCCATTTATATCCAAAATATCCATTATTTTTGTTGTCTAAACCTAATTTCTAGCAGACTAATTTTGACTTTTCCCAGAAGCTTTTTCAACTAGTGAATCGTTAGCCCTCCTATCAGGATCTTAGGTTTTTTTTTAAATTTTAGGTATTATTCAAACTCTCTGTCTTTATTTTTTATTTCGAATTGATATTGTGTTAGTTCCAAAGACTCCAGATCGATAAAGGCTAGACAACTAAGGGTAAGTGACTTGCCAGAGTCACCTCGTTAGGAAGTGTCTGAGGTCAGTTTTGAACCCAAGACTTCCCATCTCCAGGCCCAGCTTTTTAACCATTTAGCCACTCAGATCCACATAACCCCTCTCTCTTTGATCCAGTACCAAATAATATTAATGACTAGTCTTTTATGTTATAGTATGAGATCTGGAACAGCTTGGTCTCCCCACTTTTTTCCTTTATATTTCCTTTGAGATTTTAAACTGTCTCCCCCCCCCCCATATTAGAGGATTAAGTCATTTGTAGAAATGGAAAACAAATACTAATTACTTTTAAAAAATCATATTTCTCCATACTTTCCTATTTTCAGATCAGTTTCAATATCACCTATTTTGAATGAAAATAAGTAAACAGGAGTTAAAATTAGACCCGACAAAGTAAAACTGTCTCTTGGACCCTCTTCAACTTATTATAACTTTTAACTTACAGAAATATCTAAAATTGATCGCTCTCTTTAGTCTCAAGTACTTTGGGGAGATATTTGAGCCAAACCAATTAAAAAAGAAGACAAGCAAATAAAAGCACTTGTTTTGAAGGAAAATTATTTACCTAAAATGTTTAATTGGTACGTGGAGTACCAATGGTTTTTTGGTAGGATCTTTGGTATTGTGGAAGAGAATGAAATCAAGTGGCACTTGATGAAATGTTTTCCCTTTGCCTTCCCTTTCAATCAAGCTATTTGTTAAAACTCAATTAATGGTAATGAAAGGCTTTTTCCTTGTACAATAAAGTAATTTCATTTTTGGCTACTTTTGAATGCATATGTAATCATTCAATCAGCCACTAATTAAACTCAAAGAATATTGTCTTAAAGTGACTTACAGGGAAAGCAGGACATTTTTGAAGCAAGTGTGCCCTTTTAGTGTATTTTTGAGCCTTTCTCTCAAAAAGGAGAAAGAATTTAAAATTGGAAATAAATTGTTAAACGTGGACTCAAATCAAGTTAATATAAATTTCAGTGGACTCAAACTAGACAACTCTTAGACTCTTTTGATAATCTAAATTGGATAGAGTTGGAAAATGAACCACAAATTGGCCAGAATTAGGAGCATTGGCTGAAAGTTTTGAAAGCATGTTGAGGCTTCAGTGACAAAAATGTTTCTAACAATTAGAACTGTCCCACTTTGAGATGAGTTGCTCTCAAAAGTAGTGAGTGAGCTCCCTCCACCTCTGGCTTTCCAACAGAGGGTAGATGGATATTTGTCAGTGATATTATCAAGGGGATTTTTAGACATGTTCAAGTCAAACTAGATGTTTTTCCAAGGGCAGAGATACTAATTCAAGCAGCCTTTCCCACCAGTTTATTGTGAGAGAAGAAGAGGAAGGAAAGTAGGGGGTAGGGAGAGAATTGGGAGTAAAAGGGAGAGAGAGAGAGAGCGAGCCATAGCCATGAAACTAAATTTATAAAGAGAAGATAATCAATTAGTTGACTGATTTTTCTGCTTTTCAACAGCTAGCTGTACTGTTGTAAAACCAGTCTACATACTCCTATACTATCATTAAAAAAAGACTTCTATGTGCAAATCTCTGAATTTTTAGCTATGCTGATATTATTTTTATTGAAACTTTAGGCTTTTATATCACCTTCATTTATGAGCATAACTTTTCCCTTCTCTGCCCAGTATGCTATTCTTGGTTAAAACACTTTTTTTTAAAAGAGGCAATTAAGTCATCCAGCAAAACCAGCCAACATATCAACCAGTCTATGCAATATATTATACCCATAGTCTCCTTGCTTTGAAGGAACAAGGGGGGAGCTATTTAATATTTAAGGATTTCAAATCTTTCAAATGGGATTACCAGGTTTTTCTAGTTGGAAGAGACCTTACTAATAATTGAGTCTAGCTGCCTTATTTTAAAGATGAGGAAACTACCTCAGAGAAGTGAGATGACCATTCCAAGGTTGTATGGGTTGAAAGTAGGCAAGCAAGGATTTAAATCCACATTTTCTGCTGCCCCAAAGCTCTTTCCATTAAATCATGTGGCCCTTTATTCAAGGGGGAAAATGTCATCTTCATCAAGATTCACTCTTCTTTGGAACAGTTATATAAGCTCTTCTTTGTTAATGATCAACTCCTAATACTTTACTCTTACTGGAAATAGCTTATACAGACTCAGCTATAAATAAGTTCCAATTCAGTGTCATCATGTCCTCAAGTGATCTTATATCATTTTTAATAGAAGTACCATGGAGGCCAGGAAGGTCCATAGATAAGAAGCTTCTAGCGTGTTAGGGAGAGGATCCTGCCTTGTAGAGACGGACCTGAATTTATTAAATAGCGATATCATGTAATTTTATGAATGTTGCAAGGCCCCTCCTGCCCAAACTATTTTCTTTATACAGCTACCACAATACCACAGAAAACCTTGCCTTTTGTCACTTCTTTAGAGGATAAAAGTCAGAATATTAACACTAATGTAACACTGTAATTAAACATTTTCCCTACTTAAAAGAGAAGAAAATCAGCAGAGCCCTCCTCTGTTCCTCTCCTTTAGTATGTCAGCATGGATTAGTTTATTAGATTAGCAAATCATCATAATCACTTAGAAATAAAAGGCCTACTCCTAGTTCTTGTCTGGCAAGGCTGGAATGTAATTAGGGATATATAAGTTTTAGTAGGTGTTAGAGGGGTCATATGGTAGGCTGGGAGGAAACCACAGCAGTAACAAGTCTCTTGGGGGAACATAAGAGGACTTGCTACAGATAATGGAGTGCTTGAAGTGGTCGTGATGGGTATGCATGGTTAGGAAAAATCCTTCATCAGTATACTTCACAGTTTTGCTTATAGTTAACCCCTGGGGCTCACAGATATTATGGATTTTTTTCAATACTACTGGAATCTCAAGCCTGTTAAAAGGCAAAGTAGGACAGTCAGAAATCCTGTCACCCACTCCTAAGTGGAAAAATGCCAATAGATTTTCCAAGGGTTCAGAAGTAGGGCAGTTAAACCTTGCTGCTAATTCTTAAAAGACCAGGGAGTTTAAATCTTTGTATGTGTGTGGGTATGTGGGCGTTTGTGTGTGCCCCTGCTACATGGACCCATTTGGCAGTCTGAGGAAACCTGTGAACCACTTTGTAGGTTTTTAAATACTAAAAGTGAAATATATCGGTTCCCAAAAGAAACTAATTAAACAGAAATACAGAGTTTTATTGTTTTTAATGTTTTTAAGTTCATAAGCAATAAGTTAAAAACTTGTGTTCTACACCTTGTGAAGAAATATCACATATCAAAATGTTTCTCAAGAAAACCATGAAATTTACAGAATGACAAATGAATTTCTATATTGTTTTAATCTAATCCATGGTTCATCCAATGGTCAAAGTCTGTTCATTTGGAAGGGAAAGTGTGAGGGAAAGAAAATAAAAACTTGATAATTGGGAGAAAGTATGAAATTAAGTTTTGAAAAAATAAAATATTGCTAAACTGAGAGATTGAGACTTCACTGAAGCGTGTTTTCCTGAAGGATCTGAAGGATTCATATACTCATAGAAAGTGCTGGGAAAGACATTAGAGATTATGTAGTCTAAGCTCCTAATTTTCTAGGTGAGGAAGAAAGGTCAGAGAAGTTAAGTGATTTAAAATCCCACAGCTAGTTAGCCACAATAAATAATTAGCAAGTAAAGAAGAAACTGTTGCTTTCTTCTCAACTTTCTTTTACTCACATATTATCAATCAAAAATATTTGTTAAATACTGTGCTAATTATCTGAGGATACAAAAAAAGGCAAAAGATAGTCTCTGCCTCCAGGAATTTACATGTAAACTATAGATATAGATATAGATATAGATATAGATATAGATATAGATATAGATATAGATATAGATATAGATATAGATATAGATATAGATGTAGATGTAGATGTAGATGTAGGTATAGATATAGATAGACACACACATATATACACATACATACATAAAGGAAGCTATAGATAGGATAAATAAGAAATGACAGACCTCTCATCCCATTTTTTCCTTTCTTTCCAAATACTGTAAAAGCAATCCTGCTGTTCTGATTGCCACTGCCCTGAGCTTCTTGGTTGGGGAGAAGGGGGTGTGAAGAGAAGAAAGATGGATAATAAACTTGAAACATTAGCAAATATAACATTCATCAAGCAAATGATGCCACAGTCTAGTATTGACAGGGCAGTAGGTTGATACCTTCCTTTCCTTGAACATCAGAGTAGAAGGTTTTTCAGTCATCAGAAAATGGGAAGTAGTGAAGAAAATGTATATATTTCGAGGTGACTAGAGGGAAGGAGGCACAACAAAAGGGAAAGGAGACAGGGGAGGTGGCTAGAATCAAAATGACTCTAACTAGATCTACAGGATCCTGTTGACAACTAATTGTATTTGTGGATAGTTAGGTAGCACAGTGGTTAGAGAGCCAGGTCTACAGGCAGGATGTCCTGGGTTGAATTCTGATGTCAGACACTTTTTAGCTGTGTGACCGGACCAATTTGCTTAATCCCTATTGCCAAGCCCTTATTGCTCTTCTTTCTTGGAAACAATACACAGTAATATTTCTAAGATAGAAGGAGAGGTTTTAAAACAAACAAAGAACTAAGTAGATTTAAAGCCAATTCTTTACTGTACAAGAATCTAGCTTGTGCTAACATATTTTCACAACATAGTTGTGCTAACATATTTTCCTCCATGGCTAAACCATTGGTTTTGGAGGTAGCCTTAATCTGCATAGACTTTACTTAAGAGCAAATAATCATTATCCATATGCTTTGGCCTTATTTTTCTCTTAAAATATTGATTATTTTTCAAAATATTAAAACACACCCTATTATACACAATATATAATAATTTATATAATAATAATAAATAAAACATCAAACATAAAAAATAGTCAAAACATACACTATCGACTACTTTTGAATGCTCTGATCTTCAGTCATTTCCAGCTAACCTCAACTCTGGGTTTACCCTACTAATTTCTTTCTCTATTTCTTCTCAAGCTTCTGAGGGATCATGGTGAAATCAAGCTTATTGCTTGCTGCAGATTTCATATCTAATTTCAGCTGGACCCTCACTGCTATACAACAACCTTTTTTTCCCCCTTATTAATATTCCACCAGACTATTAAAAACCTTTCACACTGTCCCAAGATCTACCCTACTACCTTATTTTCCCCCTTCCCTCTCAGCAGAAGACCTCATCTTCAATTTTGCTGATTGAAATAAGATAAATAAGAGCTCATTGTCTAAATGAAATCCAAAACATAACATGCTTTACTTCATTTCCTCCATGAATGTTTCTCTAGTGTAAGTAATGTGTCTTCTTTCATAAGATGGTGACCATGCAAATATGTATTATATGATGACATATGTACAATCATATTATCTGCTGTTTTGAAGAAGATAGAGAATTGGAAGAGAAGAAGAGAATATGAATCCCAAAATGCCAGAAATATTTATGAATGGAAATTTGTAGGAAAAATAAAAATAGAATTTTTAAAAATATAAATTTTTAAAATTACCTGCTGTAAATTACCTGATTTTTTGAAGAAGATAGAGAGTTGGAAGGGAAGAAGAGAATATGAATCCCAAAATGCCAGAAATATTTATGAATGGAAATTTGTAGAAAAAATAAAAATACAATTTTTAAAAATGTAAAAAATAGAGTTTGTCCTTCATGAGTTTCTTCTTTCCGTACCTCAGAAAATCTTATCATTTCTTTGTGATCTTCATTGTTCATTTCTCTTGGAACTTTCTTGCTTAGGCCAACCTTTCCACTTGTATTCTTTAACTCATATCCTCTTTTTTCCCCTTCTCTATTACCTTTAATTTCCCTTGATATAATATTTGAATTTTGCTTTTCTCTCACTTCTTATTCAACTATTTTCAAATCCTATTAATACTATCTCTGAAATAGTTCAAGGTACTGTACCTTCCTCCTTATTCCTAAGTCAACATTTTACTACAAGTTACTAATACTTCTTATTTCATTCCCATTAGGCCTTACACAGTACTTTCCATAGTTTTCTCATATACCTTTGGATTATTTCAGAGTGTACTTACTTGTGTATATTTCTTATCTGACTATTAAGGAGAAAAGACCACAAATGTAGTGGCTATCTCTTATAGAATATTTGCATTCCCTTTAGCACCTAGCATAATGCTCTGTATACTACAGTTATTTAATTGGCATTGAGTTGATTTGAAAATAACAGTGAACTTCCATGAAAAAAAAAATCACATTTTTCCTTGCCTCCTGGTTAGTTCCTAATTATAAACATGGTATGGTTCAGTGTTTTTGTAGACCCATCCTGCCAAAGTGTGTGGTCACAGCTACCTTTAACCTAAGTCATTAATTGAGAATTAATGCCTGTCCACAATGAGTCTGGAGGCAATTGACCTTGTCTGTGGAGAATCAGTTTTTCAAGTTTATGGGTTTTGAGTTGTAAAGACCTTTGGAAGGAAACACTCTACTAGTTAAAATTTGCTATGGATCAGCAGTTAAGAAACACTGATCTTGCCCATTTTGCTATCTCTGAGGAATACTGCACTGAAATCATCTTTCCTATAAGGATGCTATAAATCCTTTTCCTAAAATTTTTAGAGAAGACAAATCCAATGATTTCATAATGGGGGCCTCTCTACTCTTGTATATAGAAAGAGTGTTTTTTATATTAATGCTTTCTATATTTAGACAGCTCTTTCTTGACTAAGTCCATACCCTTTCATCTTTTCTTTAGTGAAAACTAACATCTCATCTCTCATGCAAAATTCCTGGAAAGAGTTTTGCTAATTAACACCTTAATTTTCTTTTCTTTAGTACTTATAATTTCCTCAAATCCTCTTTTGCATAGAATAATTTGGTACTAAGAGTAACCACTATAAGCATGATAGGGCAACTAATCCAAGAGTCTAGTTTAACTCCACAATATGGTGGATCACTTTTCTGTGTGTGTAGGGAATGGTTTCCAGTTTTCATGACCTTGCAAATATTTCTGTCTCTTCAACAGTTGTATGATTTCTGTACTTTGGGGCATGACCACTGTGGGAATTTGTTGTGTTCAACTCTATATTTGTTAAAAGGGTCTTGTTTTTCTTTCTTTTCCGTTTTATTTCAGTGTGTGTAGGGTGAGATAGGAGATATGGGGAACAGAGTAAATAAATGCTTGTTAATAAAAAAAAACAATCTTTTAAAGTAAATGAGACAATAACAATAATCATTAACATATTAAGTACCTGCTGTGTTTAATGCTCTGTGGCAGGAATCAAGTAAATAATGGTAGAAGGTGGGGGGAAATAAACAGTGCCTATAGTCTCTGCCCTCAAGATGGTTATACTATCAAGGCTAAGGGAAATATAACATATAGCGAGGTAGGTATATAATGCAAAGAAAAATGTGACAACAACAAAAAAGGGATGGAGACAAACTATTCTAAGGAAAAAATCAGAAAAATGGAGAATAGTTTCAGTTTATGAGAGTTCAGAGAATGTTCCATGACAGAATTAATATGTAAAGGTGGAATCTTAGTATAACAGGGAAATGGAGGTAGAGAGGTTCATTTCCAAGAAGCTATGTCCTATTATCCCTTTATGAAGTAGGAAGAAATTTCATTAATGAAATTGAAAAAAGGAGTTAGCCAGTGGCTGGTCAAGGATTGATCTTAACATATTAACACTGACTTGCCCTTTATTTGCTCCTTATTTTATGTGAGTAATCAGATATGCATATTAATCAGGTTAGAAGATGCTTCCCATTCCATTTCCTCCCCTGCCCTATGCACATACTCGAAAGGAAGAAGATTTCAACTGGCATGAGGAGATGAGGAGAACATTTATCCCAGATATGGAGGGATAGACCATGAAGGTAGGAAATGGCAGGTTAAGATAAAATAATAGCTAAGAATAGCTAATTGACTCATTTGACTGGAATTCAGAATGAATGAATGAATGAATGAATGGGAATATTATAAAATAAATATGAAAAGATAAAGTCATAATATGGAGCCTTTGACTGAGTTTGTATATTGTCTATGAGGTGATAGAAAAGCCACTAAAGGAGAATGTTCTGTTATAGTGGGAAATGGGCTAGATTTGGAGGCAAGCAAAAGGAAGTTAGAATAGTCACTGGAACTCCATCTACTCTGAAACTCCATGAAGAATAAAATGGCTTCTAAAAACTTTGAATAATGAACTCAACTTTGGTTTCTGACAAAATTTAAAGTTATATTTGATGTTATTGAACAGCTAGTAAAAGCGACACTAGTTGAATTATTAGAATCACAATTTGTCATTCATAGTTTGATATCAACTTGAAATGATATTTTTATTCTACGTTACTTGATATTTTTATTAGTGACTCAGATAAGAATATAGATAACATGGTGATCAAATGTGAATATACACAGGTCTAGAAGAGAGATCTAACATGTGAGGTGACAGGATTCAAAAAATGATATTGATGTGTTTGGCATAGTTCTTGGAATGTAGTAGATGTTTAATAAATGTTTATTGACAAAATATCAACCAATTAAAAATTAAGCCAAATCTAATAACATGAATTTGGAGAGGGATAAATACTTTCCACTTGGATTTAATAACAAACAAAATATTTCATGAGTATAAGATTGGGGAAGCATGACTAAGTAGCCATTTGAAGAAAATCTGGAGGTTTCAGAGGTTTGCAAGTCAATAGCATGATAAAGCAGCCAAGAGAAGTAATATTTTTTCTTTTTTTAAAAAAATATTTTATTTTCCCAATTACATGTAATAACAAGTTTCCACCTACATTTTCTGAATTTATAAGATCCAAATTGTCTCCCTCCCTCCTTTCCTCCCCCTCCCCTGGAGATGGTAAGCCATTTGATCTGGGTTATACATGTATTTTCATGTAAAACATAAACTTGTTTTCTTACACTCCACTGAGAGGCATTGTCCAGGGCTAGGGAAATGATAGTTTCTGTGTCCACTATCCTGGCCAAATAGAGTTGGAAGCATTCTTTTTAGTCCTGGGACTTACATTTTAGGAAGGTCAAGTATGTATTGAGTAGGAGAAAAACTGAACACATCTCACAGAGGAGCACAAACATGATCGTTAAGGGCTTTAATTTGATGATATTTGAGGATCATTTGAAGGAACTGAGAATGTCTATTATGGAGAAGAGAAGATTTAGTTAGAGGAAATGAAAGCTATCTTTGAATAATTGAAAACTACTATGAAGAAGAGGGATTAGACTTGTTTGGCTTGATCTCAGAGGCTGCAGCAAGGAATGATGGATGGATTGGTTTTGCTTAACTCTTATACTTTGTAGTAAGAGACCTCTCAAGGAATACATTTGTGTATTATGTAAATGTTCATAAGGTAAAAACCAAACAAATTATTTAAAAAAATTAAGAGGAATAGATTTAAGCTCAATGAATTTTAGAGAAGATTTGGACTTGATGTAAGAATGAGCTTCCTGACTAATGGGCCCATCTAGGAAGGTAATGAGCTTTTTCTCTTTAGATGCCTTGTAGAATCATTCATTTACTTAGACAACACTTAATTAAATTTCTAGCTATGTGACCCTAGGCAAGTCACTTAACTCTGCCTCAGCTCTTCTTCTATAAAATGAGCTGGAGAAGGAAATGCCAAATTACTCCAGTATCTTTGCCAAGAAAACCCTAAATGGAGTCACAAAGAGTTTTACACAACTGAAATGACTGATTAACAATTAATTAAATTGCCTAATATATGCCAAGCACTGGGCTAAGTGTTGAGGGTACAAAGACAAAAATGAAATATTCTCTGATCTCAAGGAAGGTTGAAGGAGGGAGTATTAATATTGAGTAATTAGGGAAGACTTTGGGAAAGAGATAAAACTTGGATAGTGTCTTGAAGGAAGATACGTATTATGAAAGTCAGGGATAGAAGAGGACATGCAATCCTCTTATGGGGAGTGAGAATGACTTCTAAAGAAGCTAACTATATATGCTCATTTAAAAAAAATAAGGGGGGTGGTACAGCTGGGTTGCTCAGTGGTTTGAGAGCCAGGCCTAGAGATGGGAGCTCCTAGGTTCAAATCTGGCCTGTACTTCCTAGCTGTGTGATCTTGGTCAAGTCACTTAACCCCCATTGCCCACCCTTACCACTCTTCTGCCTTGGAACCAAAACATAGTATCGATTCTAAGATGGAAGGTAAGGGTTTTTAAAAAATAGGGTAAAATTTGTCTTTCTCCAGTCTTTATGTCCCTCTCTTAATCACTTTAAAAGATTCCATACTTACAAATTTTTGAATTTCTTTATTCCTTTATGGTGTATTTCATCTGGTCCCAATGATCTGAACTCATTAAGGGCAGCTAGGTTTGTGCACTCTTTCTATCTCACTATTTATATTGGATTTAAATTTCCTGTTAAATCATTTTCCTTCTGCCCTTTCCAAGCAAAAGACCGTTCTATTTGGTATAAATAAAAGAAACAAAACAATGCTTTCCTTAGTATTTGTTTTATTTATTTCCTCACTATTCTGTGCTTCCCCTGCCTCCCTTTCCTTTTTTTATTTTTTAGCTTTTGTTCTTTTAAGTCCTACTAATGATAGAAAAATAAAAGCATACCATGATAGTTCCTGAAGTGTAGTTACAAAGAAATTGAAAAGCATTTAATGTCCTTAGTATTTTTTCTCCTAAATGTGTTCCAGATTTGAACTAGCTTGATATTTGCCTCAGTTCTGAATCTGTTTTACAGATAACCAAACTCATCAATCAAGGAATTTACCCCAACACAATTGATAGTAAATCTGGGATTAAGATTGAATGTTTTCTTAAATTGAGCTGCTCCTGGAATTCTTCTGAAGGCCACAAAGAGAGATCTAAAGCAGAAAGATACCAAGATTGGCAGTTTGAACTGAAGATGACAATTGAAACAAAAAAATTAATTGAGTAACATTGAAGTGAAGAGAGTATGTGTTAACAGCAGGAAGAAATAAAATGATGGAGGCTGAGAAACATCACATGACCTGCTGAGAAAAACAGTCCAATGTCATGGGCCAGTCCTAGTTAACATGCAAGCTGTTTTGTACTGATTATTTCTTCCCTCACAATAAATTCACTTGATACAGGGTTTTTGAGGTTAAAGAGACTAGAGAACATAATAGATGGAAGCAAAAGCATATAATGAGAGGAAATTTAGAGGCACTGAACTAACAATGTGAGAAGAATGAAGTCAAGAATAGGTATGGAAAGATAAGGAAAAGGAGACAAGACAGGAAAATGGTAAACGTTGGGAGAAGCTCAGAGATGTAAGTGTTTTTCAAAGTCTGAAGATGCTTAATTAGGAGGGGAAAAAGTTAGGATGAGGAAGACTCAGTAAAAGGAATTTAGAGGATTTTTTTTCAGGAATTTTTCTCTATTGTAAGAATTATATATCTTCTTTCACAACATATTGACCATGGAAATATGTATTTATGATAGCACATGTACAGCATATATCATATTACCTGCCATCTTGGAAAGGGGAAAAATTGAAAGGAGGGAGAGAACATAGATCAAAAGAATGATTATTAAAAATTGTATTAACAAGTATTCTGGAAAAAATGAACTTAAAAAAGAAGTTATAGGCAAGGCATAAAGAAGAGAGACAGTGGGAAGAAAGAGTGAAAAGAAAGCTTTTTAAGAAAATAAGATAATTTTAAGAGATTGAAGCAAAAGAATATAATAAATCTACATGAAGATGACTAAAATAGGTTATAGATATAGGTATATTAAAATCAGGAGAGGTAATAATAAGCACAAAGAAGAAGGGGGGAATGGTTATAAAATGTAAGAAATTGAAAAAAAATCTTAACTCCCCAAAGTTTAGATTGAAGAATTTGTTTAGAAGCCAGAAAGGAACAATAAGCACTTACTCTGTCCCAGGCACTATGCGAGGTGCTTTATTAACAGTATCTCATTTAATGCTTACAAAAACCTTGGGAGGTAGGGAGCCATTGTGATCCTTATTTTATAGTTGAAGAAACTGAGGCAGATAGAAGTTAAATGACTTGCCTACGGTAATACATTTAGTAAGTATCTCAAGCTGGATTTTAATTCGGGTCTTCCTGACCCTAAGCCCAGTGACAAATCTAATAATTAAAATATCTTTGAAATTTGCCTAGAGAAGTTATAAATATTATATTTTATATAGGATCATAGAATTCAGAGCTCTAAGGTATCTTTGAGGTTAGTTCAACACTTTGATTTTGCAGATGTGAAAGATGAGGCCCAGAGAGGTAAAACAAATATCTTTGTCCCTTTATTAAACAAATATTCATTGAACAACTGCCCTGAGCACACTGGAATAAGTCATGGTTTCTGCCTCTCAGGAATTTATAATTATGGCAAGGAGATAAGAGGTGCATATGGAAATTTAAAAGGTAATTCAAGGTATAACAAAATGGCAAATATGTAGGTCTAAAGGACTTTCATATTACAGGAGAGGGAAGAGAGAGAGAGAGAGAGAGAGAGAGAGAGAGAGAGAGAGAGAGAGAGAGAGAGAGAGAGAGAGAGAGAGAGAGAGAGNTGACAAATCTAATAATTAAAATATCTTTGAAATTTGCCTAGAGAAGTTATAAATATTATATTTTATATAGGATCATAGAATTCAGAGCTCTAAGGTATCTTTGAGGTTAGTTCAACACTTTGATTTTGCAGATGTGAAAGATGAGGCCCAGAGAGGTAAAACAAATATCTTTGTCCCTTTATTAAACAAATATTCATTGAACAACTGCCCTGAGCACACTGGAATAAGTCATGGTTTCTGCCTCTCAGGAATTTATAATTATGGCAAGGAGATAAGAGGTGCATATGGAAATTTAAAAGGTAATTCAAGGTATAACAAAATGGCAAATATGTAGGTCTATAGGACTTTCATATTACAGGAGAGGGAAGAGAGAGAGAGAGAGAGAGAGAGAGAGAGAGAGAGAGAGAGAGAGAGAGAGAGAGAGAGAGAGAGAGAGGTAGAGACAGAGAGACAGAGAGACAGAGAGACAGAGAAAAGGGAGAGGGAGAAAAAGCACTATTTAGCTCCTTCTGGCTTAACAGAAGAAAACAAGGCTTGAGAGGGACTAAAAAATAAGTGGGATTTTCATTTGAATGGATATAGAATTACTCAAACTAATATTACGGCATAGAAAGGTAAATGAGTGGGGATAAAACTTTTTTTAAGGTCAGTTTGCTTTTCTTTAAAACAAAGCAAAACAAAACAAAAACCCTTTACTTTCTGTCTTAGAATCAATACTGTATATCAGTTCCAAGGCAGAAGACTTGCTCATGGTCATATAGCTCCAAAGTGTCTGAGGCCAGATTTGAACCCAGTACCTTCCATATCTAGACTTGACTTTTTAAAAATCCACTAAACCACCTACCTGCCACCATCAATTGGCTTATTTCCATTTTGAATGATCATTAAAAAAAATTGGAGGTTCTCAGCAGTTTGAATCAACCAGTCAATCAACAAATATTGAATAAGCGCCTGTCTGGTATCTGGCATTGTATTTAGCTCTGAGGATACAAAAACCTAAATGAAACAGTACCTTTTCTCTAGGCTGTTACATTTTATTTAGGGTATAAAACATTCCCAGATAGGAACAAAAAATAATCAATATGTTGCACTTTCATGTTTACAAAGCAGTTTACAGATTTTGATCTCATTTGATTTTCAGAATTCCGTGAAGTAGGTGATATAATTATCCCTATTTTACAAATGAGAAAATTGAGGCTGAGAAGCTAAGTGATTTTATCCAGGGTCACAAAACTATTAAGTATCTGAGACAGAATTTGAATTCAGGTTTTCCTGACTCCAGATCCTGCACTTTGGGCCACCAAATGGAGAGAATTTAGAAAGGTATCTTAAAAGGGTCATATTCGAACTGTTTTGAAGGGAGTTTGGAGTTCCAAGAAGCAGCAGGAGGAGGCAAGACCGGGTTCAAAGATGAATGGAATTTAGTGGCTGAGTGTCAGCAAGTTATCTATTTTGTCTGGAAAATAGGATATGTAGGAAGTAGGGTTGTTTTGTTGTTCAGTTCGGTTGGACTTTTTATGATCCCATTTAGAATTTTCTTGGCAAAGACAAGTTTGGAGTATTTTGCCATTTCCTTCTCCAGCTCATTTTACAGGTGAGGAAACTGATGAAAATGGGGTTAAAAGACTTGCCCAGGGTCATACAGCTCATACATCTCTGAGGCTAGATTTGCAGTCTTTTTAAGGCCCTCTATCCACTCTGCCACCTATGTAAGAAGCATTAATAATGTTTGGTTAGTTGGGCAAGATTGGCTGGAGCCAGAATATAAAATGCCAGATGATGGGCTCTTTTTTTCTAGAAGCAATACAGGGAGCCAGGAGTGCTTGAGGAGTTCTGGGCACTCTGGTGCATTAGGAATATATCCGGTCACTAGCTGCGATGAATGAGGTCTCAGGATGTGTGAGCAAATCAGCCCGAATGGCGCATGAGAGTCATTTTCCAGAGCAGTGCGTTATAAATTTGTAAATGTGGGTTGGAGCCACATTCTGGAGGGTCTTGGGTAGCAAGCTGGAGAGGCTACTCTAGACTTTCACCTGAAAGCAATGGAATTCACAGAGGTCATCCTGCCTGGCAAAGGAGTGATGTGGCAAAAGGGGTCATTTAGGAAAATCAATCTTAGGACAAGGAAGGTCTAGCACATGGCTTCGTGTGTAAGTTCTTCAATGCTTATTGCTGACTTGCTGACTGGGAAGAGCCTGAATTGGGGGACTTGGGGAGTGGCAATGGGACTAAAACGTAAGAATCCACTGTGAAAACTGTTATGAAGGAAGATCTAAAATCATTTGGTGAGTGGCGAGGAGGAGAATAAGAAGTCCAAAATGAATCAGAGCTTTCTGTGGCCAGCTGCCTGATAAAAGGTAGGACCACTAAAATAATCTTTCAGAGAGGAAAAAGAAAAGCTTGATCCTTTTTCTCTGCAGTTTAACTCATTTTTCTCTTCATTTTTGTGGATGGAGACATTTTGAGACACTTAAAGCTTTTATTATTAATCTGAATATGAGTGGTTTAAAACCATTGCAGGAGGAGGAATACAGATATATCCTGAGCCATGAGCCCCTTCACAGCCTCTGTCAAATAATAACAGTGTTTTTCTTGTAGCACACGGATTCGCAATGCATTATTTTTTTCCCTTTCTTAATTGCTTTGTGTCCTCTTTTAAAAATGAATTGCCATGAGAGAGGCCTGTGATTGGCCCAGGTTTTCTCAAACTGTGTTTAGATGAGATCATGCCCACTTGGGTCTTAATTCATCAGCCAAATTACTCTCTCTAATATCAGTCAGTGTGTCATAAAGAGGAGGGGGAGGGAGAAAACTTTTTTTTTTTACTGTAATTTACCTTTCATTTCCATTTGGGGCTATAATTTAAAAGAGAACTAAAGTGATTCTTAAAATATAATCAGTCACATTTCCTGTGGTAATTTCAGTCAGTTAGAATTCTATTGAAATGTCCCCAGTCTCTAATCTGCCTAGTCAGAGCATTCTTCCCTTGCTTCGAGACAAGTTCTTTTTAAGTGAGAAAGGTAAGCCCATTCAGCAGCTGTGAGCAGGAAGAAGGATTTGGGGAGGCAAGCAGGTCAGGTATGGAGAGCTGGGCCAGGGAAGAGAAAAAAGTTCTATCAAGATTTAGTGGTCCAGAACAATAAAAGGCCAGAAGAGGTTTATTGAGATGAATAAGAACCTAGAGCCACCTAAGAAGATGAGGGCAAGAGGAGGTAAAGCAGGGCAGTGATACATGGAGAAGAAAAGGTCAAACTGAGGGGAAAGTAAAAAGAGATATTAAGCAAAGAAAAGAAAGACTTATAGAAAGTAGATTGAGAATGAATTAGCTCAGGCTGAAAACATGAAGTTGGTGGGCCAAGCCAAGCTAGGGGTAAAGTTCTTATTTGAGTCAAGGGAAGGACAGCATAGCTGCTCAGTCACTCAGTCTAAAATGGACAGTGCCAGAGGTCCAAGTGGGACAGTGGATAGAGAGAGTTGGCTTTGGAGTCAGAAAGGTCCCAACTCAACTCCCTTCCTCAATTGAATTTAATATTGAAAATTTTATTTTAAGTAAAAGCAGCAGAGCATAGGAGAAAGAGAGGGCCACAGCAATAGAGGAAGACCACAGTCCCAGTCCTGCCCTTGTCTCATCTTTACTTTGTGATCATGGGCAAATGACAACTTCTCAGTGTCATAGCATCTTTCTAAGACTAAAAGGCATCCATCAGTATTGGTCCAAGAACTTCCCCTCTAGGTGCTCAAAATACCAATAAAGTCACAGATCTGGTAGGAAAACCCAAACTATAGTTTGCTTTTATTTTTAAAAATTACTCACTGATGTTGTCAGGATTTATATGAACCCTGAACGCTGAAGTGATTTTCAATCTTCAGGGCAAAGGTTCTCATTCCAATGTTTATTGTTGTCCTTACTTCATAATTAACTACAAGGGACAAGATACCAGGGAAAACATAAATGACTCCAAAGGACATTTTGGACTTTTAAAAGCAAGAGGTCAAAAGGGAGAAGGGTTTGGGACTTACAGATAAGCAGGGGAAAAGAGATAGTCTGAGGAAGTCTACCTGTCTGTCCTTTCTCTTTGACCTCGAGAATACCCTGAGCATGCTAAATTGAAGTTCTACCCTAAGTCTTATAATTGACAGGGGCCCTACAGGGAGCTGCCTTCATTTTGTGAGACAGAAGTCAAAAAGGAAATTCTTTTTTGGGGGGATGTAAGGGGTTGTTGAAGAGGGCAGGGTAGAGATCATTTAAATATACTTCTGGGTAAATCAACCAACTACAACCAACCAACCAAATTGAAGGAGCATAATAGAAGAGAGAGTTATAAACACCTTCTTCCAGTTGTAATAATCCTGTCGTTAACCGCATAGTGGTGTTGTTATTCATTGTCTAACTCCTTATGACCCCTTTCCAAGTTTTCTGTGCAAAGATACTGGAATAGTTTGCCATTTCCTTCTGTAACACATTTTACAGATAAAGAAACTGAGGCAACCAGGGCTAAATGACTTGTCTGGAGTTGCACAGCTAATAAGTATCTGATACCACATTTGAACTTAGGTCTTTCTGACTTCAGGCATGGTGCTCTATCCACTATACTGGAGAGGTGCCCTAAATTCACAGTTCTATTTAAATATTGCTTAAAGTGTGAGGTAAGGGGAAGGATGAGAAGGGAATAGATAAATAGAATTATCTATGATTTGAATAGGGCCATCGTAATGGAATCCAAAGCCTCTGGAAAATTATACTACGTGTCCTTTCATTTTTTTCCCCAATTCTCGTACATTTTTTACAAAGGAACAACAATTTAAAATGAATATTAGGGTCACTGATGGGAGGGGCATAAAAAGAAATCATAAAGGGCAACATGCTGCCAAATTATTTATGTACTAGAATATAAGCTTCTTGAGGAGAGGGAACATCAGTTAATCTCCACAAAGTACTTAACATAATATGATGATAAATGCTCAGTGAAAAACATGTTGAAGGAGTTGAATGAATTAACATCCTTCTTTTTTGCTTTCTCTTCTCTGCTAGCCAAAGCATGGTACTCAGGTAAACATTTCAAGGTTTGATCCCAGTCCAAGCTGGTTGGTTCATCTACTCTTCTTGGTCAAAGACTGTGTAGCTTTATTTCCTTTCTGCATTAAAATAAAATCACATAAAAATCGACCATTCAATCTTAGGACCTATTAGAAACACTGAAGGTGTAGTAATTCTTGTTGAATAATCATTAGAATTAAGAGGAAACCATAGATAAGATTTATATCTTGAATAAATGACTTAATTACTTCACAATATCATTATTAGACATATACTCCAAGGAAGTCAAAGGCAGAAACAAGATTCCAAATGCTTCTTTGTGGTAGCAAAGGAATGGGTACAAAGTCAATGCCCATTGACAGGGGAAAGAATGAGTAGCTGTGGTATATGAGTGTAGTGGTATAGGAGGGAACAAACATTTATTACACACCTATTATGTGCCAGGTACTTTGCAATGCACTTTACAAATATTATCTCATTTAATGTTAAAACAAGCCTGGAAGGTTAGTGATATTATTGTCACCATTATTACATCTGAGGAAACTGGTAGAGAGCATATTTGTACCTTGGCTTGGCCAGAGTCCAGAACTAGTAAGTGTCTGAGTCTGGATTTGAACTGGCCTCCTGTCTCTGGGTACAGCAAACTATTCCACTGGACCACCTGGAAATTGAGCAGAAAGAAGTAGCAAACATGAGGAATTTAGAAAACTAGGAAAGATTTATACGAACTAATGCATAACAAAATGAGTAGAACCAAGAGAATTGTGAATAGAAAGTGAAACATACTTTCTTTTGAAACATAGCTCTTCTTTATTGTGGAAAAGGAGAGGGGGAATTATTTAATTCTGGGAGACAATATTGTACATGTTAAATGTATTTTCATTATGTCATTGCTTTATTGTTTTTGTCATGAAGTAGGGATCAATCTAGGGGAAAAGAGATTCAAAGAATTATGATGTAATCCGAGAAAAAAAAACATTAAAAAATGGTAAACCTACTCAAACAGGTTCAAACAACAAACAAAAGAACTAAATGAAAAGGTGGAGAGTGAAGTTCAGCAAGTAAAGGATCTAAATTCAGCACTGACCATAAGTTCAAAAACCATGGCTGAACTTTCTAAACTTCAAGGATAATTTCTAGTCTTTCTAGAATAACCGATGCTAAAGAGAATAGAGACACATCATCAATATTAGTGTGCATTTAGAGAATTGATCATGATTTTTTTCTTTCTATGGAGAAATCATCAGAGGTTTTCTTTTCCTTGATATTTAAAAAAATATCAATGATTTCTGTTTAAGGACCCAGGAATAACTATTTCCCATGAAACAAATAGACATGAGTCTTAGGAATGTCTATCTCATAAACCAGTAATGAAATTTGCGTGATTTTTTTTCCCTAATCCATTCTCACTTTGTGTTTTTACCTTAATTCATTCCAGGAAGCAGAATGTGCATATACCCTCTTTGTTGTTGCCATATTTTGGCTCACAGAAGCTCTACCTCTGTCTATAACAGCTTTGCTGCCTGGCTTAATGTTCCCCTTGTTTGGTATCATGCCTTCTAAGCAGGTGAGTTCTTAGGTAAATATTCCCATCCCCATTTATGCTGTTTTTTCATATGCCATACATTCAGTAGAGAAATTATAGAATGTCAACTAAAGGGACCTTAGAGTTGTTTGGCTCTACTGATAATGCCAAATTTGGCTGGTAGAGGCTTTCACAAAAGACTCATATAAAGATGCCCAAAACATTAGCCTTTTTTGGGGGAGGTGCAGCTAGGTGGCTCTATGGATAGAGAGCCAGGCCTAGAGTAGGACATTCTTGGGTTCAAATGTGGCCTCAGACACTTCCTAGCTGTGTGACCCTGGATAAATCACTTAACCCACATTGCTTAGCCTTTATCACTCATTTGCCTTAGAACAAATACACAGTATTGATTTTAAGATGGAAGGTAAGAGTTAAAAACAATTAGGCTTTTATCACAGGTCTATGTTAACTCCCACTGGGAAGATAATAAGTCTCCAAATAAAAACTCTGGGTTAATCACAGGCCATCAAATATAACCAAAGTCGAAGTCAAACCAGGAAAAAAATGGAATTGGGGAGGGAGAAAGGGCCTAGAAAGCATTTTGGGATAAAAGCAGGAGAGATTACCAGAAGGAGGTATGATGGAAGGAGGAAGGGGTATCAACAATAATCCTGATGGAGGCTTACTGGACTTGGCTCAAGGTTATACAAAATTCCTTTCACACATTATAGGATGTCATTTTCTTATTGATCCTCTTTATAAGTAATTGATTTTGTCCTGTAATTGCTTTTTGTCTTGTAACTGCTTAAGTCATGGTTCTTTTTCTCTGAACTTGTTTCAGAATTGGTGCCTAACGGGTTGTTTAAAAATGCATTTCTCTGACTAATCACCGATCTATTCTTACCTCAAGGAATTTAACTGAACTTGGGGAATGTATGTGAATGCAAGGGAGTCTTTGGACCTAAAATCTTTACAACCACTGAGTTATCCTTCAAGAATGTCTAATTTGTTATCCAAATTCTAGGCTATGTTGCACCTTGACTCAGATAATGAACTTCTTAGTTTCATGAGAGAAGGGTCTTTGCCAGCCACTATTAACAGAATTCCAACCAATCATGTTGTCCCCAGTCCTATGATGTCATCTATTCTGGTCGGTTCTTTGTTCTGTATTTCCCAAAATCTATAGGAGGGGAGCTGTCCTTTTGCTAGAGATCTTTGACATAAACTGAGGCAAACCACTGACCCATTTATTGACAGGAAGCATGAACCTACAAATAAATGTTATCATGCTTGGAGAATTGCCTCAGTGTAACTTTTTGGCAATTTCACACAAGACAACAGGCCTCCAGGCAGGTAGGATCAGAGGTTTTATAGTGAAATGTGGAGTCTTATTCAGGTTTGTCTTATTGAATTCCATCTCCAATAGCATAAATAGGAGGACACCAAGGACTGGCTAGTAAGGTCCAATTTATTATAGCATGTGACTAGAAGTTTCCACCTGGTAGATTTTAAGACACCGAAAGGAATATGGCAGGGTTCTTGTCAGCTACTTTCATCATCCTTGCAGATCTTGCTGGGGTGGGGATGGGGATTGGACTACCAGTACTCATCTAGTCCAACTCCCTCCATTGACAGGTATGGAAACTGAGGTCTAGAGAAGTAGAATGACTTTAACACACAGCTAATAAATAGCAAACCCAAGGCTGGAACTGATGTTTCCTAGCTTTCCATCCATTATTCTTTCTGTCATCTACTGCTTCCTCTAGTTACTGTTAGCGTTTATAGGACATCGAATGACTAAGTTTAAAAAGAGCCTGGAACTAAATTAGAAATCAACTCTGACAAGTTGTTATCCCACACAGTTGCTATCTATGTGACCTCAAGCGAATCACTTGCTTCTTCAAACCACAGTTCCTTCATCCTTGAAATGGGGTAATAGTACATTTGTTCTATTTGCCCTCCAGAATTGTTGTGGGATGGGGAAAGCAATTTATCAACTGTAAATTGCTATATAAATATAAGCTATTAGGCAACATGGTGTAATGGATAGATAGCTAGTCTTGAGTCCAGGAACACTTAGGGTCCAGTCTAGTCTCTGACAGCCTCTGGGTGGCTAAGTAAATTATTTAACCTCCAAGGGCTCTAGACAATTCTCTAAGAATATAATTTGTGGATAAGTTTCTTGCTTGAATTGAGAGAGGGAGTTCCCTGTAATAAAGTAATTACAGGTCCTATCCCTATCTCCGATTATGATTATGTAATTGCATTGAAGTTTCCCGTACGAGTCCTCAAACCACATTGTGTCCTCCATCAGCCTAGCACACTGCAGCAAGATTCACTCCTCCTAAACAAAAAGGAATTTGTTGGACCTCTGTAGCCATCTTAGTCAGCAAAGGGAAATGTTAGCCTCATGCTTATTTGCTGTTTGACATCAGTTACCTGTCACTCCTTACAGACCACCAAAAGGCACAGCCCCTTCTTGCATTCTAAACAAACCATTTCTATTCAGCAGCATTTTTCCTTACATAGTGTTGAAAAAACATTTTTTTTCCAAATGAAGAAAAGCTTTCCCTGTTTTCTTCCCCCAGAAACCTGCCATTTAACAAGATAAAGGCAAATTAAGTTTCACATGTATTTCTATTTTGTTCTTGCTGAGAGGAGTTTATTCATGCTGAGAGGTGTACAATTTAAGGGTACCCGTCTGAAGAAAATGGATTCGGTCTCCCATTAAAAGCATGAAATTCGTTGGTACCAGTATATATCTGTCACCTTGCAGTCTCTGAGAGTCAACCAGGGCATGACAGCTGTCTAAACAGTGCAGCTACAGCAGGCAAGGGAGAGAGTGCTCAAAGTTCAAGATGGTTGTTTTTGAAATTCATTACCTTTGCAGTTCTGCCTGAACTCATGGTTGCGATCTGCAGCTTCTCACCTCTTCTCTGATTTGACTGGATTTAAAAAAAAATTGTAGAAAAACGTCTCACAGTGCTGGATTATGTGTGTCTTTTGTGATGGGTTGACGAGGGGTACTTCTTTTGGTGGTTCCCGTTTGACTTTTGGTAAGTATTGTACCTCTCTTCCCCACACTTGTCCCTTCTATCCTGGAGCCCTCCCATTCCCAGGTAGAAGGAGAGGAAAAGGGAGAATGAGGTTAGTTTTGTTTTCTCATTTCTTTAATCCCTACTTGGTCAAGAAAGCCAGGATCTATAATTCAAAAAGTCTCTCTAGTACCTCAAATTGATATATAGCTCCAGAGTATAGAGGGAATTTGTATAGAATGAGAGTCCACAGAGTCTCAAAAGTGTTGTACCAAATTGCTAATTCCAGGTTTACTGGCTTGTAGAGGAGAGGGGTGGCAGCCTTGGTGGAAGTCTAGAAATGGTGTCCTCATTCAAAAATATCTCTTTTATATCCCACCAATTATGCATTTGTCTATGTTAACAAGATCAGATTTCTAAAAATTCAAATATGCCCTTGGGAAGGTCAAATTCATCCATCATCAAGGAATTCAAATTTCCAGCTGAGATCAAGCAGGACCATGGTGGGAATGGGAAATGTGATGGGTGGTTAGGTTGGGAAAGGTATCACGAGGGTACTCTAGGAGACCACAGACCTGGTCAAGGTACCAAAGAAGGGCATGGGGGATATCAACAGCTGGAATACCACAAGACAAACACAAGAAGTACCAAAAGGTGGTAAGAAAGAGAGAATTTCTGGTGGTGGGAATAAGGCCAAAGAAAACCTTTACCTACCTTCTAAGTTTTCAGAAGTGGCATCTGTCATAGCTGTCACTGAATCCCTTTGGACAGAGATAGCAAACAAGTTATAAATTAAATATATCTGGCACAGGATTTCTTTGTTCACAAAGGTGTTATTGTTGTCCTAAGAGCACATAATCATTAAAATGTAGAATTGGAAGGGAATTCGATCATCCAGACTAATGGTATCAAACTAAAACATAAACTCAGGCCACTAACCTTACATGAGGATCCCTGGGGGCTTCAGAATGACATAGACAGTCACATATTAACATGATCTATGTTCGATCATATTTTATTTATTTTATTAAATATTTTCTACTTACATTTTAATCTAAAGTGATGCCAGTCTTAATATCATTTATACCTTTGATCTAGCCTAGAGTCCCACTATGGAATTTAAGAATCTTCACTATAATAATTCTGACAGATAGAAAAGGGGAAAGGGAATAAACATTTACAGAGTACCTACCATGTGCTAAGTGCTTTACCCACATTACCTTATTTCATCCTTACAACAACCCTATGAGATAGGTACTGGGATTATACCTGTTTTGCAATTGAGGAAACAGTCAAAGATTAAATGGCTTGCCCAAGATCACACAGCTACAAGTGTCTGAGATTGGGTTTGAACACGTTTTCTTGACTCTAGTTCTAACAATCTATCCAAGGCAATACCTTTCTGTAAGAAGTGGTTTACTGTCAGATGTGGTCAGTCAGCCTGCCTGAGTAGCACATCTAGTGATGAAAGATTCACTATGTACTTAGTTATTATAGGACAGTTCTACATATTTGTCTCTGTAACAAACACCTTTATAGTATGAAATTATTTTTACACATAACAGCATTTAGATATTTGAAGAAAGATAGATATCATGACCCCGATTAGCCTTTGCTAGGTTAAGCTTCCCCAGTTCTTTTCAACCATGTCTCTCATTTGTCATGATTTCCAAGTACTTCACTAATCTGACTTCCCTCCCTGTTTTGTCAGAATTGTTAAAATTGTACCACTCAAAACTGATTACAATATTATAGATGTTTGGTCAATGCAGAATACACTGGATTTCATATCCCTTGAATTATAAGTTGTACTTCTATTAATATTTCTCAAAACTATACTTTTTTGAGTTGACACTCTGAACCTAAACATAGGAATTTCTAAATATTTTTAAACGTTTATCTTTATTTTAATTCATCGCTGTTTATAGAGAACCTTTAAAAATTCATTTTGATCCAGTAATTACCACTATTGGGTTTTTTCTTAAAGTGATCAAGGAAAAAGGAAAAGAAACTATATGTTCTAAAATATTTATAGCAGTGTTTTACATGGTGGCAAATAAATGGAAACTGAAGGAATGTCTATCAATTGGCGAATGACTGGACAAGTTCAGGAATAGGAATCCTATTGTGCCATAAGAAATGACAAACAAGATAATTACAAAAAATCCTAGAAAGAATTGTATGAAGTGATGCAAAGTGAAGTGAGCAGAACCAGAAGAATATTTTACATTTACATTTACATATATTAACAACAATAATGTTTGATGTTCAACTGTAAATGTTCTAATTATTACCAGCAAAGAAAGAATCCAGGACGACTAAAAGGAACTCCTGATGAAACAGGATATTCATCATTATAGAAGGAACAGATTGAGTTCAAATACAAATTGAAACATGCCACCCTTCATTTTATTTCCTTCATAAATTTTTATCTAGTGTAAGCAATATGTCTTGTTTCACAACATGAAAAACACAGAAATATGCATTATATGATAATGTATGTATAACTTAAATTATATTACCTGACTTCTTGGGGAGGGGGAAGGAATGATAGGAAAGAAGAAAAATAAGAGTGAGATAAATATTTTTGGACAGAGATAATGGGAGAATTTGTTTCTCTTGGATAAGTATATTTATTATAACTTATTATATATCTATAACAAATCATATGCAATATATTATTGTTATGTTACATTTTATATATATATATATATATATAATAAAAATAAATAACTATCCCCCCTCATTTTCATGATTGAGAATATATGCTTTCCTTCCTCATTTTAAATCAATCTATCATTCAGTCATAAAGCATCTACTAATTAATGACTACATGTCAAGCATTGTGCTAGACATTAGAGACATAGACATTGTGTGTCATCTTCATATTTTATAAACATACTTATTATTGTATTTTCATCAAATTCACTGATTTAAAAAACATTGAATAAAGAAGTCCACAGTTACATGATATGGCACTCTACCAGGTCCTCCTTCCAAGAGCACATCAAGCCACCATTATTCAGACAGTTTTTCATCCATGTGGAAACTAAGAAATGGCTGAACATTTTCACTCCTTTGAGCCCAGTCAAACATTTGAATCAAACCAACAAATATATCTGAATATCTTCTATGTGTGTTGGGAATAGGTAGAAATGACCTATTTTCATATTTTGCTGTTTCATTTAGTATATTATTGATGACCAGTGAATGTTATTTTGTGAAAGCCCTATAAACTCAGAGTCTCTTTTTCCTCTTTTCTCACTCTCTTCTGAATCCACTGTAATTTGGCTTTTGGACTCATCACTCAATTGAAAGTTCTTGCTTCAAAGTACCAATGATCTTTTAGTTGCCAAATCTAATTAGACTTTTCTCAACTCTCGTTCTTCTTGACCTTTGTAGCATTTGGCTACTTTGACCATTTTCCCTCCAGAATAGCAAAAAGAATAGATTTTGCTATGGATTTTTGTGACACATTTCTTTTTATGATCAACCATGCCATGCCCGCTATTTGTATGTGATACTAAGGCTCAGTACAGACTGAAGGATAAGGCCCTTTTATCTTTTTCTCTATTCTCTCTCACTTGATGATTTCATCAGTTCTATTATCATCTGTATGCAGATTTTAAGGGAATTTTAATCTCTTTCATGGGTCATGGTGGCCCAATATCCATCACATAGCAGCCATGTTTCTGTTATTATCTCTAGCCATTTAGCAAGGCAGGTATTGAGATACCTCCCTATTTCTGAAATCAGAAATACTTGAAGCCTTTCAAATTTGTTTGAACCTACTAGGGTTTATGTTCCACCAGCCTAGACTTTAAAGACCAAGAGTCAAATTCCTTTCGTAATGTAATTATAACGTGCCTTTATATAGTGCTCTAGCCTTTTAAAATGTTTTTGTACATATTGTCATAACTTTGAATAATTAAATGCAATTGGGAAGGATTTTTATGGAGGCAGTCTGAAAAAAAATTTGAAATCATTAGAAATTTTATTTGACATGCCAAGTTTGCTTGGTCATATATGTAACAATGAAAATTCTGGGAGTTCCTAAAAAATTACATCTTTATTTTCATCAACCTTAGCTTTCCTTTGTAATCCTATATATTTTATTTTATTAATTTACAAACATTATTCTGAAAAGGCTAAACTACAAGTTTAACCCTTTGGACAGAGGTATGCATGATTCATTAATAAAGATTAAGAACACCTTATTTAAGCCATCATGTCTTTTTTTTTTTTTTACTTCTTTTACTTTCCAGACTATTAAGACTAAGAAAATAAATGCATCTGCCTGTGGCTAATTTTATTTTACAGACTCAGGTTGCAATGAAAACAATATGATAAGGGATGAAATGGGAGGTAGAAGAAATTAAATTTCTCCATTATCTCTGGCACCTGATTCCTGTTATGATCTTGGGCTATGGGCCAAGGCTTATTTGCATGGTTTAATTACCTAGAGAATTAGTAGCAGTGCTTTTAACAGACCAAATATTTGGTTTTTAGCCAGCCATTGTCTTGGGATATAATTATAATTCACATTTCTATACTGCTTTAGACTTTTCAATTTCATCCTAACAGTGGTGAGGAAGGTAGTACAGACAAGGCTAACTCTAGAAAAAAAAAACTGTGAGGTCAGTATAATTGGCCTTTATTTGATATCATCTCATTTCTCTTCAGATACTTTTGCCTCCTGAAACCTCACACAAACTTAACTCTTCCCCAAATATCAGACCTTCCCTGATTTCCTATCTGGTGCTCATTTTGTTGAAACTCTTATTGTCCACTGGCTGCTGCCCAAGTTCAGGTTTACATGAATTTTCCAGATTTCCACAGATATAAGAGATCTAACAGATCTGAGTGTTCTTCAAATTTTTTTTGTACCATGGAACCCTTGGGTGGTCTGGGGAAACCTATGGCCACCTTATTAAAATCATGTTTTTAAATAAATTAAATCACAAAGGAAACAATTTCAATGAAATGCAGTTATCAAGTTATTGGGGGAAAAAGTCTATAGATCCAGGGTTAAGAATCTCTGATACAATTCTTTTTTTCCACTTCCACTATTTTTCTAATGAGTAAGCTAATCTTGCTTATGTATTGGTTGATCACTGCTTAAGGGGTGATAATGTCCAAGTAGAATTGACATTTTAACAGGGAATTTGAAAATTAAAACAACTTTCAAATTCCCAAAGAATAGTTATCCTCTATCCAGTGGGAGAATGAGAAAGGGAGAAGGGGCAAGGCAATGTGGATATGTTAGACTAGAGCAAAGAAGCTCACAAAGGATATCTTATAGGTACTGTTTTAATAGAAGGTATCATAATAATTCAGTTTTAGAGCTAAAAGGGGTGTGAGAATCTATCTAGTTCAAGTCAGTTAGTCAACAAACATTTATTAAGCACTTACTTTGTGGCAGGTACTGTCCTAAATGCTAAGGATACAAAGAGAGGCAAAAGATAGTGCTTAACTATATTCTATCTATCTATCTATCTATCTATCTATCTATCTATCTATCTATCTGTCTATCATCCATATCTATATCTATAACTATCATTTATCAATCTCTCTCATCTATGTGTCTATCATCTATCTCATTTTTGTGGTCTCTCTCTCTCTCTCTCTCTCTCTCTCTCTCTCTCTCTCTCTCTCTCTCTTAAATTAAGGGTGTTTGAGGAAGAACTCTTGTACTGGGTTGGATTTTAGCTGGGATTTGAAGGAAGCCAGGAGGAAGAGCATTGCAGGCATAGGAGAAAGTCAGTGAAATGTCCAGAATCTAGAGTGCCTTCTTTGAGGAATAGCAGGAGACCAGTATTACTGGATCATAGATCACAAGTGAAAAAATGATATAAAAATACCATATCTTTAATAATAAAAACATTTAATAACATTTAAGAAAAATATATTTAATAAAATATAAATGGAAATAAATAAAAACAAAAATGGAAAACGGGACAGGGCATATAAAGAAACAGGTTAAGTCATTTGACTAACGTCACATAGCCAGTAAATATCTTAGGCAGGATTTCAATCCAAGTCTTACTGACTTCTTCAAACACTCTAGCCATTTTACATATAGGCATACTAAGTCATAGATGTTACTTGCCTGAAGTCATACTAGTGGATGACAGAGGTAGAAGTCAAGTTTCTTAACTTGTAGTTTATTGTTCTTTTCATCTATACCATATTGTCTCTTTGAAATACTCAATTTAAAAAAAATGTACACATTTTTCCCTAATTAAACTAAGAGATTTTATAATGGAAGGTTAAGGTAAAGAGCTGAAAGACCTCACTTTTATTGTATGATATTATGACGTTTGACCCTCATAAATGTGGCACTTTATCTAATTAAACAAAATGACTGTGAAAAGCAAAAGGAGAAAACCAGAGTTCTCTAACATTATATAAAAATGGGATCCAAAATTTACTCTTGAACTGTTTTAAATTACAGCTATTGTCAAAGAAAATGATAACACTAATAATAGACTTAATTGTAATTTCAGGTGGCATCTGCTTATTTCAAAGATTTTCACCTATTGCTAATTGGAGTCATCTGTTTGGCAACATCAATAGAAAAATGGAATTTACACAAGAGAATAGCTTTAAGAATGGTGATGATGGTGGGTATGAACCCTGCATGGTAAGTCTTCCATTTGCTACTTCCAGGCTTTTATTTTGAACAGAACATTTTGTGCAAAACAAATAACCCCAGAAAGTAATGTACAGACAGAATTTTTTTGGGCCACAGTATAATTCATGACCCTTTTTCTTTCCCTCTGCTGAAATGAAACTGGTAGCAGATTCATTCTAGTACTGGAGAGGGAACTTTTTTCCCCTTTCCACTGTAGTTCTAATTATAGGGAAGTTAGGATAAATGCCCTCCTCTGTCTCACCTTTTCTCTCTCACTGAAAGCCAATACAGAGAAATGCACTGAACCACGGCAGACAAGACTGATAGCCTTCAAAATTGTTTCCAAGTAGACTTTGTTTCTGGACTGGTTATATTGTACTCATGGTAGATATAACAGTGATCTTTGATCCTTGATCATCCTCAGTAAGGCTATCATGACCAAGAGAAAGTGAAAAGAAGTCTTGAACAAGTCTTAGGTAAATTTTTCACTTTTTTTAAGCCAGCAGGTGAAAAATGAAACACTCAGGCTACCAGTTTCATCAACAGAACATGGAATAATACATTATTTTCTTCATTGAATGGGCTAATTTATTTTTCTTTCATTGAATTAACAAATTATAGATAAATACAGTCCATCACTTTATAAGGTTATGGTTACAAGGAGAGTAAGAGCTTCCAATCTCAGAAGCATCAGAGGAATAACTTTATGCTCCAAGACATTCTTTATTTGAATGTCATAAAATGGTATTGAGTTTAATGTAAAAATCCATTTTGGGTTAGACATCCACTGGTGTGCTATTTTGAATTATGAAGTAAAGTACTTTCTTAAAGAGCTCAAAGGGGATCATTTTTGGCTTTTGTGTTTTATTGGTGCTCTTCAAAGCAAAGGTACTCTGTGTCAGCTTTGTTCCCTGAAATTTTTTAAATGGTTGTTTTTTTAAAGGAATCGAAAGGAAATACTCTTTACAATTTGAAAGTTGAGCTGACCCAAAGACAGGTGAAGCATCACTGAGAAAAAAAGAAAAGAAATCACAGATGTCCCTTTTCCATGTCCTACCAATAACTCAGATATGCTTTAATTGGTTGCCAGAGGGAACCCCATTAGCCATGTGGTTGAGAAGTTGCTTAATTGGAGAGTTTTTCCCACCACCAAGAGTATTAACTAGAGCTATTGTTCCTCTTCAATGCCATTTGCTGAAAGGTCCATTAATGGCTTGCTAGCCTCATGAATAAAATGTATTACATCTTTTGAGCTTATATTTTCATTGTGATTTAACTTTGTTTTAAATATATACTTTTGGTTGTGCCAGCCTGGTATGTGATCACTAGTGCAACGATCACCGCATCCAAGAGGGCATGATTACTTTACATATGTATTTCTAAACCATTTAGACAATTTCCCATGATTATGGGAAGCACCAAATGATTTTTGGGGGGAGACAGTCTATTTATAATGGGTTAGATCTTGGATAGTTTTGTGTGTATGATTTCATTATTAATATCTATGTGGAACATTCTAAGGACTTGTATATAACAATGTTTTAAAGGAAGTGGGGAAACTACTTAATAAAGAAGTAGAATGGGACTAACTCTTGACAATCCATTTTAAGGAAGAATAGGAAAAACGAAGTTAATAGTAATGCATTGACAACTCCAAAATTACATTTTGATCATACATTTTACCCTTTTATGCTACCAGATTTTGTGCCAGAATGGTTTACAAACAGAATAATTGATTTGTTTTCACTGATCCTCCCTTCCTTTGTCCTTTCTTGCTAGACATTTTAATTAGCAGAGGAATGCCCAATAGGTAAAAAGAAAGAATCTGAAGCAATGTGGCATGGTTGACAGAGCATTACATCTGGATAACCTGAGTAGATTACCTGAGTTCAAATCCCTACACTACTACTTTCTAATTATGTGATTTTAATCTTTTAATCTCTCCTTTAATTTAATATTTTAATCTCTCTGGTACTCTGTTTTTTCACCTATAAAATGAGGGATCATGGTTAGGTAGTCTTTTAGTTCACTTTCATTTATAATTACTCTAAATAAGGGACCAGCATGATCAGCTTCCCCAATTTAAAAGCTTACTTCTTTGTTGTCATGGATAGTAACTGGAATTAAGGATGGTCTGTGTTCAGTGGTAGTCAGATAAATATGTAATCTGAGGAAATGTGTCTCTATTCCCCAAATCCATAGGTCAGTAAAGACACTAGGATAACTGTCCTCATGACATTGTGCCATGCATTGTTTTGGTTTCTGCATGGCCTGAATTGGATTCATAGTTCCCCATCTTGGTAGAACACTAATGCTTTGTGATTTCGAAAGGCTACTTTTCAATGCACATTGAGCATTTCTTATAATGATATAATATTTGGCTAACCAATCCCGATGGAACAATAACAGACTAAAGACCCTTTCATTTCAGGCTTACACTGGGGTTCATGATCAGCACTGCCTTCTTGTCTATGTGGCTTAGCAACACCTCTACTGCTGCTATGGTGATGCCCATCGTAGAGGCTGTAGCTCAGCAGATCATCAGTACTGAAGCAGAGATTGATGCCACACAGATGACTTATTTTAGTGGATCTACCAACCATGGATTGGAAATTGATGGTATCAAGTTTTATTATGGCCAAAGTGAGGTCTATTAGGGGAAGGAACCTAAAACTCAGGAATTCTGGGGTGTATTCCCAGCTAAGCTGTCAGTGGACTTTGTAACTAATATTTCTACATCTCAGTCTCTTTATCTGCACTGAAAGGAATAACATTCTATTTATGAACAAAAGAATCTACTGCCAATAAATACTTTTATTTATACTATGGAAATGGTTATAATATACATAGTTGAAAGAATATTCAATGAAAGGATAGGTCCAAATTCAGGCTCTGGCATTTACTGTTAGTGGGATTCTGAAGAATTCACTTAATGTTTTCTCTTCTCTGAAGGACTATTGCTACTTTCACTACTTTAGAAAGTTGTAAAGAAAGTACTTTTGTTAACTACTATAAAGAAGTAAGTAACTCTTATTCAGGACCAGATCAACATACTTCAAATTAGAAGGGACAAGAGCTCATCCATTTCAACCTCCCATTTTATAAATAAGCAAACTGAATCTTAGATAAGTTAAGCAGAATACTCATGGTCATACAGATAGCAGATAGAGCAGAGATTGGAACTCAGGTCTTTTAACTCTAAATTCAGAATTCTTTCCATTATATCTTACAGTCTTATTCAGTATGCATTTATCAATGATTTACTAAATGCCTACTCCTTGAAAATGTCATGTTAGGCATTGAGGGACATATAAAATCTAGATAAAACTTTTTCTCTGCTTTCTTGGAATTTGCCATCTAGCAGAGGCATTACATAAGGAAATAAAGTAAGAAACTACAATACCTATTATATGTTAAGTTCATTGAAGAACAGCAAAATAAAGTACTAGATGGAGAGTGAAAGGTAAGGTCAGTACCAATGTGGGGAATCAGGAAGGTCACATCAAAGAAGTAGCATTAGAGTTGGGCTTTAAAGAAACAATGTAATTCAGTAAGTAGAAGGGAAGGACTGGGGTATTCCAGGCATAGAAAAGGAAACATATTGGCAAAAATTGCCATGATAGGAATAAGGCTGATTGACTTCTATAACTGTCACCTGTTCTTCTAATGAAACGTCCTCATTTCTTCATCTATAGATCCTAACCATCAGTCTTTCCCTTCCTGAGTTAAATCTAGCAGCATTATATGATCTGGAGTCTCATAATCCCTCTGCACTCAACACCAGCAATTACCAAGGCTGCTTCTGATTGATAGGATATCCTATGTAAACATTAATGGTAGCCTCCTCTCAAAACCAAGGAGAAATCTGAAGGGGAGTTTATGTTTCTCAAAGTTGATTGCCTTATTAAATTTCTGAATAAAGACTATTTTCTCCATAGAATTTATTTTCATTCTTTCAATTCTCTTCTTTTCATGTCTCTCTCCAATCCTACCTTCCCTTTAAGATGCCTATTGTATTTAAATTGTCTTTCTTTCAATTAATATCTTGCAGCAAGTGATAATTTCCCTGAAAAAAATGAACTGAAAGAAAAAGCCACTCCAATTTCAAGGTAAAAAGCATAAATTCTTTGATTCAAATTTTTCAAATCACATTAATAAAATTATGACCTGTGGAAATTTATTTTTCAGATACAATAATGATGCAAGGAAAACTTTGGGCAAGATGGAATCGGAAAAGGTACATCAAATTTTATTCTTTCTAAACAAGTTTCCATGACATCAGTAGGCTCAGTAGGCAGATAGTTGGACATATATTTCTAAACTCACATAGCAAATTGAGATTTGTTTTGTTTCCCTAAGTCAAACTGGTATCCTCAGGCTCCATTCAGCCTCAAAGGTAGATTTTTAAAAATTTCCCAGCTAGTAACTATTTTTCCATCTCATAAAAAATTGTCATTAGTCTTTTACTCACCCATCAGCATCATAATGACGGCAAAGAGAATCTAAAAATGAAGTATGGTATTAAGTCCATGACTGGCATTTTCTTTTTCTTTTTTTTTTAAACTGAGATTTTGCTTGTTAAACAGTCTGACTTTAATTAAGCTTTCATTCACTTCTTTCCTATTTTGAGTGTGGGGGATGTTGTTAATCTTCATCGAAGGTTATAAAGCCTAATTATGAGTCTAATGATGGAAAATGTTTCTATAGTTACTAGAAAGCTGTATTTATGATGTAATTGTGTATATGTAGGTTTTAATAAGTAGCTACTGTCAAATATAAGATGTGAGAACTGCCAGAAATATCTCTAGATTTTGAAGAAAGAAAATCTAGAAATATATCCCAGCAAATTCATTTCTCAAAATAAATCAACATGCTATATCTAATATAAAAATTCTCTACTGAGTTTCTTTGGAAACAATATATTCTAAGACCATTGAAAAATAATATTGAATAACAATACACCTATGGTAACCATGGTTTTGGAAATAGGAATGAGGGAGACATTAGTTTCTTCTACCCTATAATACATTACTACATAGCTCTATGTGGTGAGGGGGAAAATTTGTTGCTTACAGAATTGCAGATTTTTGTTTTGTATAAAGAAAAAAATGCACTGAAAACTATACCCAAAGTTGTATAAATTGAGACCTTTTTAGGTTCTGAAATAATACCTAAATATTGCTTTAAAACTCATCAACTACACATAGATAAAAATAATTTAATCCTGAAGGTTTATATCACTTGAAAAAAATTTGACCTGTGATTTCATCTCAGTAGGGAGCTCCAAGTGAGACACATTTTCTAGCACTGCATATTGCCACCTTCTGTGTAATTTAGTCTTAAGAATGTATCTTGGGCTAAGCGATACCACTTATCCAATTTCAATAATTTTAATGAATTAAAAAAATTTAAAACATCTAGAAGGTCTATGAAAGGTCAATTTAAAAGATCTTTTCATACACCATTCTTAGAGCTTAAACTTGACAAATAGGCTGGGCCCTATGCTTTTGAAAAGGAAAAAGCGAAAAGGGAGATGATTTGAAAGTTATTGCATTTGTCCAGGTGTTACCTTATAAAATTTCAAACAAGACTCATGAATATGAGATGATAGCATAGATTTGGGGAGACACTACAAAGGAGGCAATGAAAGAACTTAATGAGTATATAGACCAAGAAAGGAGTGGAGGTTGAAAATGTCTTCAAGGTTTTGAGTTAAAAAACTTAAAAATGTTTTAGAAGCTTATATAATTAGGGCAGGTTTGAAAAATAGTTCAATAATGCATACTTCATTTTCAATGGCTCCACATATATATATGTAATATGTATCTATGTGTATACACACACATGCTTAGACACACACTGAACTATCATTTTTTAAAATCATTTTTTGGAATTTCTCATATAGAAAACCCCTCCATCAGTGCAGACTGACAGGTCATCTGAAACTTAATCTTCATGAATTGCTTAGGAGAACTTAGAACTTAAGTGATCCTCTCATTATTACACAGCTTCTATGAATCAGACTGTAATCGATTGCAGGTTTTGTTTTTTCAACTTTAGCATCAGCCTCTATTTATTAGTCTACACTGTCCCTTTTACACTAACAAGTGAAATTTCATTTTTAATCCTTTGATACATTGATAGATCACTGTTCTTTTCCATGTGGATAGTCCTCTAAAGAGTAAAGTTATAAGCTATCTACTTATCCTGTGCAACGTTTTTCCAGTGCTTTCAGTAAATCCTTTCCAAGTAAATCCTTTCCAAGACCCATTAGTCTAGAAGATGGATTCCTTCTAGACCACTTGATGCATGGTTACTCTTGGAATCTGTAGGCTATATATCACCTTCCTTGTTCTTAATACATGATTGAGCCACCTCCTCTTTCAGATAAACATCTTTCTGATATCTTTTGTACTGTTTTTTCCCCATAATTTTCTGTTGTTGTTGATGTGTCTTGGTCGACTTGTGTGCTTCTCTCTTGCCATTTGGATAATCTGAAGCTTTAATTCCTCAGTGACTTGTATGACTCGTGGCTATGAAACATTAAAAGAATTTTTTACCCACATTTGTGATTCATTTGTTTGATAAAATTTCCAGTCAGGAAACTCACTTTTCCAATGTTCTATTCCAATGTCTCACTCCAGGTATTAAGGTTACCCAAGGTTCTTGGAGGCCATGTTAAAGAAATCAAGTTCTGATATATCCTACTATGTTGAAAAGATTTCAAGTGCATTCTAGATAAATAAGGCATATGCTTTTTGAGGGCTAACCTGGATTGTCATGGAAAGGCTTTTCACCAGGAGGACTTGGTAATGGTTTCTTTGGCAATGGAGACTCGTGAAACAAAGAGAATCACAAACTAGCCTTCAGTCCTATCTGGCCACTTTCACTTCTACAGTGACAGTGTTGGAACGTTAGGGAAAGGGTCAGAGGATGCTAAAAATCACACAGCTTTTAGATTCTTGGCACCCTATGACCCTTTTAACCATTGATGTTTCTTTAAACACATAGTCTACATCTAGAGTCCTAGTAGACATACTTATTAAACCAGAAATCAAAAGAAAAAAGGATGGAACTGAAGGGAAGGAGAACTGACAGATTGGCCTGGAGAAGAAAGTGAAAGAAAGTCAATGTGGTATAAAGTCACATTTAGAGAATAAGGAGGTAAATGAAACAATGAATACAAAAGCATTTAGTTACTACTATGCAATAAACACTGTATGAGCCATTGGTGATACATGTGCAAAAGGGGAACAGTTCTGTGTCTTAAGGAACTTTGGTCTGATGGATCATAGGAATTGGTGATTGGATCTATTAGGGTAACTAGTTAGTTGTTATACCTTTTCCAGAAGCAATATTAACATTGATTGGAATATTGTTCCCAGAGCAAAAGATTGAAAATGCTGGTAGTAGAAGAGGGGAAAGGTGGGATGGATGTGGATTATTTACTTGGTGAGAGGGCAGATGGCAACATGCCCAGGGTGTATAATGGGATGAATATAAAGCATGCTAGATATATGGGTTGGTTGAGTTTACACTTAATCAGTCACTGATCAGGCTAGGAATAGGAGAGAAGAGGACCTCTGGAGATCCAATCTGAAGGGTCCTAATGTATATGGAGAAAAGGGAGGAAAGAAAAACGGAGAAGGGAATAGATATGCCCTGAGAATGTGCGCATTTAGATTACTTAGACATACAGGATATAGATATTTTCTTGGTTGCCACAACAGCAATTGAGAACATAAACTTTCCCTAAGATATTCTATATTTGTTCTTTGAAGTAATGATGTAAGGGCTGGTAAGTTTCAAGACAATTCTATGAATGTCTAGTCAGTCCAAGGTGCAGCAGAATTATCATGGGAGGAAGAAGAAGAGAAAAAAGAGGGAAAGTGCAGCAAATAGAGCAAAAAAAGTTTGAAATTAATTCAAAAAAGAAATATTAATGGCTAATTTTGGGTCCAATTGATGCCAGTGGGACAAATGAGGATGTAACTGCAAGCTACATGAGTATTTCTACTAGAAAATGATTTTTCACTCCAATATGAAGAATTTAAAGTAGCAAACAAGAGAGAAAATTCTAATTAAAATACAATTTCAATGCATTCAAAGAGTAGTGAAGAGCACAATGAATCTGGAGTGAGAGTACCAGTACTGGAATTTTAATTCTCCTACTTACTACCTTAGTGACCTTGGATTTTCTGTGGCCTCAGTTTCCTTATTTATAAAATTAGTGGGGTTATAACCTCAAAATCCTTTTCTGCTAATAATTATAATTAATAATAGTTAAAACTAGCATTTTTATAGCACTTTAAGGTTTGCAAAACACTTTACAAAGTTTGTCTTATTTGATTCTCACAAGAACCCTCACAAGAACAAGGGGGTTGCTATCTCCATTTTGTAGACAAGGAAACTATTGCCAAACAGGTGGGAGAGTCTGGAGGCCAGATTTAAATTCAGGTGTTCTTGATTGGGGCAGTTAGGTGGCACAATGGATAGAGTACTGGGCCTGCAATCAAGAAAACCCAAGTTTAAATCCAACCTCAGACATTAATCGTGGGACCCTGGACAAGTCCTTAATCCTGTTTACCTCAATTTCCTCAATTGTAAAATAAGCTGCAGAAGGAAATGGCAAACCACTCCAGTATCTTTGCGAAGAAAACCCCAAATGGGTTTATGAAGAGTTAGACATGACTCTAAAATGACTGAACAACAATTTCTTGATTCCAAGGCCACATTTCTATTCATTATACCGCTTAGCTGCCTTTTAGCTCTCTATATTATGAAATCCAACCCCTCCAAGCACATAACCATTTAATATGAATATATGATGAATATATGTATATGCATATATATAATGGCTTTGTTCTGACAATCCATGTCATCTTTAAATAAAAAAGCATAAGGAGTACATCCATTCTTTTGAGAGATTCCTTAAATTCCTAAGAAACTATAAAAGCAGTGGCAAGAAATAATGGTTACTTTTGCCCACTGCACACACTTAAATCTTGATCTGCAAACTAAAATATTGAAGGGAGAAAAAAATCCCCTAAGGGAAAAATCCCTTTTTGCTTTAAGAGAAAATGTTGCTATGGGATTTGAGTGCTATTGTCACTTACAGTTTAGCTCATGTGCCAGCCATCTCCTAAAAAAGTCTTCCCTGATTCCCTAATCGTTAGTGCTCTCTTCCTCCTCCAATTACCTTATATGTACTTTATTGTTTCCTTGTTGCTTCCCCTGAGTAGAATGTAAACTCCTTGAGGGCATGGATTATTTATTATTTTGTTTCTGTATTCCTGGTACTACTCCTGGTACCTTTCACATGGTAGGCACTTAGTAGATGTTGATTGGATTGGATTATTGGGACTAGAATAAATCCTTCTATTAGGAGCTATAGACTAAATTGGAAAGAACTTTGAAAATTATCAAAACCAGCCTCTTCATTTTACATATGAGAAAAACACAAGCCTCAAAAGTTAATTAATGTATTCAAAGTCACGTAGCTAGTGCATGGGAAATCTAGCTACAGAATCGAGATCTCTGGAGTCTGGCTGGTTGTTTCATCCATTATAGCATACTGTCTCAAATTTCCCAGTTCTTCAAAGAATGTTATACAAACAGTACTTAAGAACAAAAGTATTTAATGATATCAGTGAATAGTGTCATGAGATCAGGCAAATAATGAAACAAATTCTGTTACCTTATGATGGCTCAGTACAATATCAGGGGCTGAAGGATAAAAGAGAGGGTCAGTTTGTCCAGTGGAGCTCAGTTCCCCCAATTTCTATGGTGACCTATGGGCTCTAGTGTGCTGTCTTATCTCTTCCTGCCACCATTTTGCTTTTGTTAATGCCTAAGCCTCTCTAAACTAAAGAGCAGGCAAGCTGACCTTATAGAGCAAAGGTCAGCAACCTTTTTGGCCGTGGGAGCCATAAACGTCACATTTTTTAAAATGTAATTTTGTGGGAGCCGTACAGTGCTCACAGTGCCGCTCCTGTAACAGCGCCTGAAAAAAAATTGACTTTATGGCTCCTGCAGAAAGAGCCATATCTGGCCTTCAAAAGAGCCAGATATGGCTTGAGAGCCATACATTGCCGACCCCTGTTATAGAGGATCACAGTGCACAAAATGAAGTGTAGGAGTCACTAATACAGTAAATATATATTTTTAAGGTTTTTTTTAAACCCTTACCTTCTGTTTTGGAATCAATACCATGTATTGGTTCCAAGGCAGAAGAGTGAGGAAATATTTTTGGTTTTGTTCTAAAATTTCCAATTCAGCAACTTTTTAATTTTTTGATTTATTTATTTAATTCAGTTTCACATTTCTTAAGCAACTAGTATGTATAAAACACTATGTTCGATAATAGGAGAGATGCAAAGTTTAAGTAAAACCTGGCCTCTGCCCCTTATGGAATTTTAAGTATATTATGGAAATATGATACTTACATAAATAATTTATCATACAATGTAGTAAATGAGAAATTTGCAGAAATTTCTAAATGAGTCCTTCAGGATATAGTAATAGACAATTTATTCATTCCCCAGGGAATTCTCTTACACTTCAGGAGCTTATATTCCATTGGGAAAAACAATATGTACATACAAAATTAGATCAAAGTGGTCAACTAGGTGACTCAGGGAATTGAGATCCAGGACAAGAGATGGGAAGCCCTGATTTCAAATCTGGCCTCTGACACTTCCTAGCTGTGTGATCCTGGGCAGGTAACTTAACCCTATTGCCTAGCCTTTACTTTCTGTCTTGGATCCAATATACAGTATTGGTTCTAAGAAGGAAGGCAAGGGTTTAGAAAAAAAAGTAAATCAAAATAATATTTTGGGAGAGCTACTATCAACAGTGTACATGTATTGGGATCAGGAAAGGTCTTACATAGGAAGTAATATAAGTTTTAAAGGAAATTAGAAATTTTTAAGAGGTGAAGAAAATGCAGTCTGGGCTTTTATGGTCTCAAGAACAACCCCTGCAGGGTCTCTAAGACTGGAGATGAGATTCATGTGTGGCTGGAGCAGGAGTCCATGAAAGAATTAATGTCTTGGTGGAGGTGAGGGATTGGAAGAAGAAAGGGTCAGGAAGCAGGTTGGAGCTAGGTAAAGGAATTTAAATTATGGAAAAAAGGAATTTGTATTTCATTCTAAAGGTAATTGGGAGACATTGGAACTTCTTTAACAGGGGACTAACAGTCAAACATGTTTTGGGAATATCTGTTTGATAGCTATATGAAAGACGAATTAGAGAGGGGAAAAATTTGAAGCAAGGAAACTAGGAAATTTTTGTAATTATCCAAATGAAAGGTTCTGAGTAGTATTGCCGTACAAGAACACAGATAAAATGTCTGAATTGAAAAGATAGACTTTTGCTATTTTTGGAAGCTTGAGGTCAATGAAAGTACTTTTCAATTTGCCAAAACAATCCAACCTACTTTTCTCTTCCTTTCTAACTCTGAACCCAGTTTATCTGCTCAATAGCACTCAAATCCCATAGTTTAGTCATCTTTCTCCATCCCAGATATACATGCTACTTGACAAACTCTATAGGGTGTAGACATGTTTCCATATATGGGCAATATCAATTCTTCATCCATTTTGTCTTTCCTGTTTGTATGCAAAAGGCCAAACTCTTTTCTATAATTATGTAATTCTTCCCAGAGGTTTTGTAACATCTTGGGATTTCATGCATTAGTCAAAATGTCAACATCTAGTGGGATGGACTGGAATCTGCATTGATGGAGGAAGTACCCAGATTAAAACCTTTCCCAACTTGACAAAATCATAAATCCTTTTCATATTCACACACACACAAGTCATAAATATCTATTTTTTGTTCCATAATTCTATCATAAAATGATCTTTTATTCCTTACTTATTGAATAGTTGTTTTATTTATATGTTTCAACAGAATCCATTTTAAACTTTATTTTATTAAAGATTTCTAAATATTTTTTCATTGTGAAGTATTTAGGGAAAACTAGTATCCAATATGGAAACTAAAAGTTATCTTCAAGTAGAGCATGTATTGCAAAAGAAATTAATTTCACTTTAGGAGAGATGTTGCCTCTGGGCCAGTCTTCCAATTAAGTAGGAATTAAAAGGTTAATATAGTTGAGTGTTCTTGTCTCTCCCTGCCAGGCTGAACATTACCATATCCATCATGACTTTTGGCAGAACTGTACTCTCCTATAAGATATCCGTCCTTTGTCACAGTAGTTAAAGACTAGAATTCTAAACTGACTAGTTTTTATATTCATGTCACAAATTAGATGTTTCCAACCAGAATATTATCAGCACTGATATAATGATACTAATGGAAGGATAAATGAGAGAAGAGCTTGCATTTCTGCAACATGTCATGGTTTACAAACACTTTCCCTACCACATCTGTGAGAGCCATATGCCCTTCTTGTTCTTGTTCTTGTTCTTCTTGTTCTTGTTCTTGTTCTTGTTCTTCTTCTTATTATTATTATTATTAATATTCTTCTTATTATTATTATAAAGACTTCTCTCATAGAAATGCTTCATTGTTATTCTTGGACAGAATTCAGAAGCTGGAAGATATCGGACAAAGAAGGACCACATGATGTGCAAATTGATGTGTTTGGCCATTACTTATTCTTCTACTATTGGAGGGCTGACCACTATTACAGGCACGTCCACCAACTTGATCTTTGCTGAGCATTTCAATCTGTAAGTAGAGTATGAGTCTGTGAGTCTATACTTAGGAAATCTCTGACTTATCAAACTTCATTAATGATTTCTAAATTATAAATGGGTAGCATAGAAATTAAAGTCTAGACATATTAACTTTGTTTACTCCCTCCCCTCTAAATCTAGATAATCACAGTCCAGTTCAGAAGTAGGTGTGATTTCTCTACGACTTTCTTTTATGTAAATAGTTACCAAGTTACCACTGTTACCCAAGAATATCCACCCATTAAAGCTTAAGGCAAGAGATGTGATTTTATCATTACAAATTTATTTTCCTTTTAAAATTTGGTTAGGTATAGTTTGAATGATATTATCATTCTACTTTAGACTCATCATGGACTCAATAATACCTTGAGCAGTAGTGATATGTGTGAGATCTGGAAAGGGCATAAACAAAATTCCTGGTAGATCCACTGGGTCATAGGAAAGCCAGAGGTCTAAATCAGATTAAGATTAGAGCTGAGTGCTCAGATCAGTGACCCAGAAGGAAAGTGCAACCAGCTGAATACAAAGGAATAAGTGGCAGGCTGCAAACTGAATATTGAAAGCAGGATACAGATGCTTTTAAACAAGACATCCAATTACTTCCAAGATCAAAGATATTTGTCCAAAGTAGAGTCGGGAGACAACTGGTACAAGTCCAAATGTCATGAAGTTGGAGGAAGTTCAAGTGGATGTTTAATTAAGAATCTGGCAGGAATATCAGGACCTAGTCTTAGGAAGACAGGAAGACAGATGTAGGAAATTCAGTTTATGGGAGTTGGATAAAAGCAGAGCATCAGTAATTAACAAATTTAATATGGACCCCCATTTACTGAGACCTTGAATGAAAAAGATGCAGACAGAGGAGAAATGAGGGACAACACTCAATGAATAGAGAGGTTAGATTTAGGCCATTGATTCAGTTAATTCAACTTAATATTCAATATAAGTAAAAACAAGACTTGTGATTTCATTGGTTTTTTGTATGGAACTCCCACATAAGGAAAACTTTTCTACCAATGTAGGTTGCCACCTTTTCTGCAACTTATAATCTTAGAGAACCACCTAGTACATAAAGAGTTTAAGAGATTTGCCCAAATTACCAAAGCAAGTATGTGTCAGAGCTGATTGTTAATGCTAGATCTTCCTGGCTTTGAGGAAGTCTCTCTCCATATACCATTACACTGTCTCTATGTAAAATGTGCATTCAATTCAAGTCAACTAACATTTATTGACCACTACTTAATATGAATAAGGCATTGCAAAAGATGCTATGTGGGGACACAAATATGAAAACACAATTTTTGCCTTCAAGAAACTTATACTCTATTAGAGGTAGTATAGATGTGTAGACATGATGACAATAGCACTCATTTTTTATTAGACATTTATTAATATTCGTTTTTAATCTGTTTACATACTTTATGCCCCTACTTTCCCTTTCACCCCCCCCACCCACTCTCCCCCCACCCATGGCCAACCCACATTTCCACTGGTTGTAACATGTGTCCTTGTTCAGTTCCTATTCATGTCCGCCTCAGTCCATGCATTCAAGCAATTGTTTATCTTATATGTTTCCTCTCCTGCAGTCCTTCCTCTGAACGTGGGTAGCATCTTTACCATAAATCCCTCAGAGCTGTCTTGTGTCATTGCAGTGCTGCTGGTACAGAAGCCCATTACATTCGATTTTACCATAGTATATCAGTCTCTGTGTACAATGTTCTTCTGGCTCTGCTCCTTTCACTCTGCATCACTTCCTGGAGGTCTCTCCAATTTGCATGGAATTCCTCCAGTTTATTATTCCTTTTAGCACAATAGTATTCCATCACCTGCATATACCACAATTTGTTCAGCCATTCCCCAATTGAAGGACATACCCTCATTTTCCAGTTTTTTGCCACTACAAAAAGTGCAGCTATAAATATTTTCATACAAGTCTGTTATCTATGATCTGTTTGGGGTACAAACCCAGCAATGGTATGGCTGGATCAAAGGGCAGGAATTCTTTTATAGCCCTTTGAGCATAGTTCCAAATTGCCAGCCAGAATGGCCGGATCATTTCACAACTCCACCAGCAATGCATCAATGTCCCGATTTTGCCACATCCCCTCCAGCATTCATTACTCTCCCCTTCTTTCATTTTAGCCAATCTGCTAGGTGTGAGGTGATACCTCAGAGTTGTTTTGATTTGCATTTCTCTAATTATTAGAGATTTAGAACACTTTCTCATGTGCTTATTGATATTTTTTATTTCTTTACCTGAAAATTGCCTATTCATGTCTCTTGCCCATTTATCAATTGGGGAATGGCTTGATTTTTTATACAATTGCTTTAACTCCTTGTATATTTAAGTAATTAGACCCCTGTCAGAGTTTTTTGTTATAAAAATTTTTTCCCATTTTGTTGTTTCCCTTCTGATTTTGACTACATTGTTTTTGTTTGTACAAAAGCTTTTTAGCTTAATATAATCAAAACCATTAAATTTACATTTTGTAATTTTCTCTAACTCTTTCTTGGTTTTAAAATCTTTCCTTTCCCATAGATCTGACAAGTATACTATTCTATGTTCACTTAACTTATTTATAGTTTCCCTCTTTATATTCAAGTCATTCACCCATTCTGAATTTATCTTGGTGTAGGGTGTGAGATGTTGATCTAAACCTAATCTCTCCCATATTGTTTTCCAAATTTCCCAGCAGTTTTTGTCAAATAGTGGGTTCATGTCCCAAAAGTTGGGCTCTTTGGGTTTATCATACACTGTCTTGCTGACTTCATTAACCCCAAGTCTATTCCACTGATCCTCCCTTCTATCTCTTAGCCAGTACCATATTGATTTAATGACTGCTGCTTTATTGTATAGTTTGATATCTGGTACTGCTAGGCCCCCTTCCTTCACATTTTTTTTCATTATTTCCTTTGATATTCTTGATCTTTTGTTATTCCAAATGAAATTTGTTATAGTTTTTCCTAATTCAATAAAGAAGTTTTTTGGTAATTTGATAGGTATGGCGCTAAATAGGTAAATTAATTTGGGTAGGATGTTCATTTTTATTATGTTAGCTGGTCCTACCCATGAACAGTTAATGGCTTTCCAATTGTTGAGGTCCAGTTTTATTTGTTTGGAAAGTGTTTTGTAGTTGTTTTCGTATAATAGCTGTGTTTGTTTTGTTAGATTGATTCCCAAGTATTTTATATTGTCTAGGGTGATTTTAAATGGTGTTTCTCTTTCATTTTTGAGTCAGAGGGCATGAGTTCAAATATGAGGACTAAAGCTTGCAACAGTGATCTTTAGCAAGACATTTATCTTCTGTAGGTCTAAATTTCCTCATCTGCAAAAGGAAAGGATTGGACTAGATGATCTTTAAGGTCCCTTGCAACTTTCATATAGGGGGACAATAAATCATATACATAAATCAATATAGTACAAAACAAGAATTTAAAAGTACTTGAAGGACACAAAAAAGCATCATGGGGAATTCAAGAGAAGGAAGAAACATTTCTGGCTTGCGTGGATCAGGGAAACCCACCTGAAAGATGAAGCATCTGAATGGAACCTTGAGAGAAGTAGAAATTGAACTGGAAGAAATATGAGAAGTTTTTAGAAAGAGGGATTAGACTGAGCAACGGAAGAGCTGGACATAATTAAGAAATGTTTACTAAACTGATTTGGCATTGGGTAGGTAAAGAGAAGTGGCAGGAGAATGTTGAACAAATAGATTGGGATTACAGGGCAACCACTGGATTAGAAGACATCTTAAAGACAGAGGAATTGGATTAAATGGAAAGAATAGTGTTTTGGGAACCAATAGATCTGTTTAGATGGTAGATATGGGACATTTACTACCTGTATGATTTTTAGTCATGTAACTTTTTAGGAATTCAGTTTAGTTTACATCATCTATAAAGTGACGGGTTGGGATTAGATAGTCTCTCAGGTTCTTTTTGCCTCTAAATAGTTGCTTTTATATTAACAGAAGTTTTTCATCATGAAAAGCCCAAGATTTTGGGTTGGGTTTTCTAAAGAAAAGAATGTTTCAGAAATTAATCTAATCATGGGGATTTGTCAAAAAGCCAAATGTCACTAAAAAGAAGATAAATATTGAGGGTCATGAGTTGTAAGCTTTAAATTCCATGATGTGTGTTTCTTTGCAATTTCTACCTTTACATAAAGGATAGTATACAATTTGAAATAAATTATCTTCTGACATATAAAATGCTAAAAGCTAAAATGTAGGAACCTAAAAGTATGACAAGAAAAGTGGCAACTCTTGTTCTGTCTCCTGAAGACTGGAACTGGATGGTGATTGCCCTTTGATTACAAAGAAGCTGACACATCACCTGTTGATATTCTTGATATCCTCTTGATACGTTACTTGGCAACTTTTTCAGCAATGCCAATGCTCGTTTTGCCAGTTTTTATTTTGAGTGTCCCATGTCTCCAGAGGATATGTGGAGTTTTTCAAAGCTTAGATTCAATGTTTGTCTCTGCCACCTGCATCTAGTCAAAAAGGGCCATTGTTTAAAAAGATTCAGAAATGATTAGACAACTCGTCCTTGAAACATAAGTCAGATAGAGGATCCTTTGCTTCCTTATTGACTCAAAGTGTCTACTATTTTACTCAGATTCAAAATAGTTGGTACATACTTTATTCATTCACCAAATGCTTAGTGATTGTAGTATATAAATAGTACAGTAGAATCAGTACAGAATTTGTACTCAAGAAGACTCAAGTTAAAATCCTACCTCAGACTCTAGCTGTGTGACTTGGAAAAATCACTTAATGTTTCTTCTTGGTCTCTTCATCTGTGAAGTGAGGGAGTTGTATTCAATTGGCTGCAAGGTCTCTTCAGATCAAAATCTATGATCCTATGAGCTACCACATCCATGGTACTTAAAGTAGAGATCGAGAAGTATTAGGTTCCTTAAGAACATCAAAATCTAGTTGGGGAGTTGGATAGGGAGGGGTTTCCACATGCACTTTTTTTTAAAGTAAAGGCTATGCTTTGAAGATAAATTAGCTGCTTAAATTAATGATTGGCTATTTCATAGAAACCACAATGTTCTTTGGAAACGAGAGAAAGTCTGCTGACCTCTTATTTATTTAATCTTTACAGTAGACAATAAAATTGTTTTATTAAAAAGTTCAGTGCAATACACAGTTTATTAAATGATAAGATTTGATCATAGATATGTATCTAACTGTCTCAGATTGGCTAGTTTTTTTCCAGTTATGGTAAGCTTGACATTTCATGGAGAGAGGAAGAAAGCATACATTTTTACATGAAATTTTTCCTTGGTAGATCCAGCCCAAGTGGGGGGAAAATGACCTTAGCTATGGATAAAATGATCAAGGTATAACTGGTCAAACTAAACCGCAGTCACTGGTTGTGTGTCTCATCTTTTCTGAGATATAACTAGAAAGTCAGCAGAGACAGCTGCATTTCAGACAGCTGTATAACATTAATGAGAGTGAACTAATTATCCGACTACTGAAAAAGCCTTACATATTCTCTGTACAGGTCTCAATTTTGTGCCAACTGGATCAATTAGCAATGCTTCTTATTTGTATTATTTGTGAGAGTTAGTCCTCTCATATCTGGGGAGCTTGTATTTTTTTTGAAAGCTAAAACAGGTGAAGCTCTGGTGTTGGGAAGATCCTGTTATACACAGGAGGTATGCATCTGAATCTCATCTCTACTTTTTGCTATCTGTGTGACTGTGGACACATTTCTCATTGTAAAACGAGGGGGCTGGAACAGATGGCTTCTAAATTCTGTTCCAGGAGACTACTGCCATAGTCCAGGTGAGAGGTGACAAAGATGTAAAGTAGAGAGGTAATAATGAGAAAGGGATATTCTCCATGTCTGCATAACACCCTACACGTTCATTTTGCTATCAGAGCAAAACAAATCAAAGAAAAGGAGTCTGTTCCTAGGAAGAAACAATGCTTACAGCTCTGAATATTCAGTGTCTCCAACAAAAAGCATTCATTAAGCAAGCAAGGCATTAGGTTGAGAATAAAAATATCAACACAGACATAATTTATTAAATTACTGCCTATTTAAGATTATTTTTTGCCAATTTGTGGGCTTTAACTGGAACATTCATGAGTATAAAATATGCTGGAGAGAAGTTACTATTATCAATATTGAGTATTGGCCTTATTATTGTAAGAAGTTCCTTATTCGCTCCAAAATGTTCCATATCAGATTTATGTTTCAAATTTGTGACATTTCTTCCCAACAAGATGATATATCATACTTAGGTTTCCCAACCTGCCCACTGAAGTTTTTTTAAGGTTGAGTAAATTATATTGATTTTGTTTTTATTTTACATAGCCTAAATTTCTTCCTATATGTTTTCTTCTTCCCCTCTCAGAGAGCTATCTAATATAACAAATTCTTTTCTCTATAAAAACCTATTACACCAAAATTTACATAGGGCACAAATACTAACCATTGTATTATCATGCCTGCTTCAATGATTCCTACTCATAAAATTACCATATCACATACTTTCCAAAGCATATTTTCACACTTTTGAGTACTTAGATCTTTTTTTCCCTGGGAAAATGTGTTCAGATTTCCAGTTTAAGATTTCAGGGGCAAATATTTCCCTCTGCAGCTCTAAGAGCAATATCTAGGATGCCATTCTTCTATCCTTCACCCAATTTGCCAACCAATTAGAATAGAAACTTTGCTAGATTGCTTCATTGGTAGTGAAAGCTCTTAGGTTTTGAGGCAGGATCTTCAGTAGGATGGATGGTAGGAGTAGATACTCTCATCTAGTACTTTTGATCAGGGTTTCCTTCTTTCTTGAATTACCACTTAACAAAGTCTCCCAGTTTTTCCTTTTCTTTATCCCTCTTTACTCCTCTACCCCATCTTTACTTAGACCCCTAAGAAACTACAAAGTGAATAATAACAGGTCTTTGGATATGCAAAGAATACTTCCCCTACCCTTGAATCTTATTTTTTTCAATTTATTTATTTATTTAAAACATTCTAATATTTTTAAAATTTTGAATTCTAAATTCTCTCCCTCCCTTCAATCCACACCCACTCTTTGAGAAGGCAGGTCATATATTGATGTTATGGGTAAAATGATCATACAAAGAATTCTTAAAATTCAACTATACCTTAAAAATATCCCATATTCAGCTTCCAGGATATGTCTCAGGAGCTATGATAGAAGTCCTGAAGCAGAATATGGGTGAGAAAATATAGATTATAGATACTTCCTATGGAATAGTTGTGAAAAGACAACCAAAATAAGTGTGTATGTGACTAAGGTTTGGGGGTGTAAGTAAGTAGTAGCCATGGGATATTAATCTCTATTTCTCCCTATCTTGCTATCAGCAGCCCTACTACTGAAGATTCATTCTTGAGCAGTCACTAAGGCAGGATTTGAGGTTTAAGAGAAGTCCCATACATATAGAGATCTACTAGGAAAAATAGAAGATAAAGAAAAAGGGATGGCTAGGAACTCTGAAGTAATATCATCTGGTAAGAAATGGAGATTCTAAGTATAAATTATATGGCCAGTACATATTATACTGCCAAATGAAAGTCTGCAAGGTAAAGGGGAAATAAATGAGGTGTGTATGTGTGTGTGTGTGTGTGTGTGTGTGTGTGTGATTAACCATTGAAATCTAGCAGAATTGAAAAGAACTCTATCCAAGAGCTAGACTCTCTTTTCATACTTCATATATTCATAGACTATTTGAACTGGAGTCAGTCTTGTAGCTTTAGTCTAATCCCACCAATTTATAGCTACACCTATATCTATATAAATATATGTACACATCTATATATGTATACACTTATGTGTGCATATATAAAAAACATCCATTCAAACCTTTGTTAGTATCATGAAAACAAACCTTTAAAACTGCAGCAATACAAAGCTAGAAAAGTCTCTTTGGCCCAGAAATAATCAACACACGCATTAATCAACTGGATGGTAATCAGCATGGACATGTGCTTATAGTGAACCAAATGTCCAGAATGTGCCATCAAGCTGAAAAATTCCATGACCACATAGTTTCTTAAGGGATCATTTCCTGGGATTTTGCTGGTATTAAAGTCCCTCATCATTTTAATGTCAGATCTAAAAGTTGTGACAGCCAAGCTGTTATTCCAGACTTCCTCTGAAAGAGATTATTGTCTTGGCTTCAATATAGAAAACCCCTATTAAAAAGTACTGCCTTGCACCATTGATTCAATTATATTACAGGTCAGCTCATATCTGCTGTGTACAATGCTATATAGTGAGTTATTTTTCCTAAGGTAGAAAAGAAACAGAAAGTGAGCAATAAATGTGTCTCCTGGCAGCCATATAATAATGATATTCTATAATTTTTGATATTCATTTATTTTCAATGCATGGATTAAGATTTGTTAATGAAATGAAAGTCGTCATCTTTAACCTGGAACCCAGAATTGAAATCTATCTCTAAGAACCAAGAAACATTTATTAGCACAGTCTATCTAATTCTGTTCTTTCTTATTCTTTAGATCTGGAATTAAAGGGAAAGAGGGAGGGAAGAAAAACATACTAGTTTAGTTTTTCTGGGCTTCTTATTCGGTCTTGATGAACAATCCCTGAAGGAAATGTCTGAAATGTTTATCTTGAGCCTACCAAATCCAAAATGGTTTGACAAGCAAGACTAGCCTTATAGTATACCTTATAAACTGATATCAAGATAAGATCTATAAATGGAAAGAAGGAAGAAGAAAGAGAGAAGAACGGAGGGAGGGAAAGATAAAGGAAGTTATGTTTAGGTATATGGATGTATACAAAATTGGCATTTTTAGGCAATTTTGTTAGTCGAATAAAACAGAATAGATTTAGTTCTTATCCTATTACAGTAAACTTGAATAAACTTCTTGGAGTCCAATGAGTTTTTCTTTTCTTTCCTGCAACATCCTCGCCCCCTAACTCACTCTAAAGATGGAATAAATCCCTACTCCCAATGAAAAGACTTTTGATTCTCAGAGTCCATACCAGCTAGTATACTCTGGTAGGTCTATCCAATTTGAAAAGAATTTAACTAGGATTTTGGTGATAAATTGTATGTCTATTGTTCCAGGACTAACTTACCTAAATGAACAGGGTATAAACATTTGCTTTAACTGCAGAATGGTACAGAAAAAGGGAGCCAGACACAAAATCAGAAAATTCAGGGTTCAAGTCCCTCCTTTGACCAATAATATTGGCTATGTGATCTTGTGCAAGTCTCATCCTCTCAGTGACTGCTACTCAAAATGATTCACTAAATAGATTAATTCACTAAAATGATTAATTACAGAATAGCTAATTTTGGAAGAGGGAATTTCTTTACTGGGAGTTCCCTATATAGAGAAAGCACAAGTCCAATTTAAAACAAAAAATCATCAGGACAGTAAAAGTGTGGTAAATATCTTTACTACAGCAACTTAATATATATATATATATATATATATATACTTTCTGTTGTAGTAATATTTCTAAGACAGAAAGTCAAGGGCTAGGAAAACAGGTTTAAGTGACTTGCCCAGGATCACATAGCTAAGAAATGTCTGAGATCAGATTTGAACCCAGGTCCTCCTGACTCCAGGCCTGGTTCTCTATCAACTGTGCCACCTAGTTGCCATTACTATAATAGCTTTTAAAGATTGTCTAAATACCTATACAAAGGTTGTGATAACAAGAAGTAAAGGGGCAAAATCACAGATCATTAGTTTCAAAATAAGGTAAATTATATTATACCAAATACAAGTGAAATTACTTCATATAAATGGTTCTCAAGTAAGGTTTCTTAAATTTTCCCTATCCCTGTATTGTCTAGCTATTCCTTGTTTAGTACTTTTTGCTTCTTATAAAATGCAAGTTCATCTTCATCTCCCTCAGGTCAGCATTCTACTCATTACATTTTTTCTAATTTATTATTTATTTAATTTGAAGATTTCCTGTAAAATTCTGAGTTTGAAATTCTCTCCCTCCCTCCACATTCATTCAGCAGGCAAGTAATATGATTTCAATTGTATGTGTAAAATTATGCAAAATATATTTCCATATTAGCCATTTTCCAAGAAAAAAGATAAAATAAGAAAAGTATACATCAATTTACTCTCAGAGTTCATTAATTTTTTTTCTCTATATAGTCATTCTATAGTTTTTTGTCATGAATGGTTTACCATCATCTTGGATCATTACAACATTGCTGTTACTGCACACAGTATGTCCTGGTTCTTCTCACTTCTCTTTGCATGAATTCATATAGGTCTTGTGTTTTTCTGAAGCTACCCCTCTTGTCATTTTCCATAGCACAAAAGTACTGCCTTACAATCATATGCTACAACTTGTTCAGCCATTTCTCACTTCATGAATATCCATCCCCTGGATTTCTAATTCTTTGCCACCACAAAGAGAGTTGCTAAAATAATTTTGTACATAAAGATATTTTTTCTTTTTTCTTTGATCTCTTTTGGATACAGACTTAGTAGTGGTATCAGAAGGTATCCCCAGTCTTATAGCTTTTTAGGTCTCCTTCCAAATTGCTCTCCAGAATAGTTAGTCACTTCACTATTTCACCAACAATTAATTAGCGTGCCTGTTTTTCCCTCATCCCCTCCAGCATTTGTCATTTCTGATAGATGTGAAGTGGTACCTCAGACTTGTTTTAATTTGCCTTTCTCTAATCAATAGTAATTTAGAGCATTTTTTCATAGAACTATAGATAGCTTTGATTTTTTTCTTCTGAAAACTACCTGTTTATAGCCTTTGATTATTTGTCAGTTGGGTAATGGATTTTATTTTTTATAAATTTGACTCAGTTCTATACTCAGAATAATGAGAACTTTATCAAAGAAATTTATTAGAAAAACTTTTGATATTACTTCATTGCCTGTGGTACATTTAGTGAAATGTAGTTACCTCGTTATCCCTTTTTAATGAAGTCTATTTTTGCTTTTGCTTTATCTGAGATCATGCTTGATACACTTGCCTTTTTATCATTTACCTAAAGCATATTAGATTTTGCTCTATCCATTTATTTTAACCTTAAGTGTATCTCTCTGTTTCAAGTGTGTCTCTTATAAACAACATATTGTTGGATTCTGATTTTGAATCCATTCTCTTATCTACTTCCATATAATTGGTGAACTAATTTCATTCGCATTCACAGTTAAAATTTCTGTGTTTTTCTTTCCATCCCATTTTCTTCTGCTTTTCTTCCTCCTCCTCTATCTCTTTTTATTCTGTCCCTTCTCAAAAGACTATTTTTTACTCTAAGGGGGGAAAAGGGTTTTTTTGGTCGAATATATTAAAAGATGGTTGTCAAAGGACTGAAGAATTATCAATTCTCAATTAAGAATAATCTCAAGTCAAAATTGACCTTTATGGAAGTTTATTTACAATTGAGAAGAGAGAGAGGAAATAAGGAAATAAGAATCTAACACAGTAGGTAATTTACTTCGATCCTCTAACTAATCCCGGTAGATCTAATTAACCCTCAGCCAAGAGTCAGAGGACCAGACACCCGGAGGTGAATGAAGCAACTCTTCATTCACAGAGTCTATTAAAGGGAAGTTATTCAGTCTTTAAATTCACCCCGTGGACTTCTAAAGAAGATATTGAAAGTCTCACCAAGGTCACCAGGAAAGCTCCTTGACCAGCCTCCCTCTTCACCAGAAGACCCTTTCACTCACTCAACTCCCTCTATTTTATTTTGTTATTGTTTTCATATTTAAATATTTTATTTTTTTGGAAAAATTTTCCATGGTTACTTGATTCCTGTTTTTACTTTCTCCTTCACCTCCCCTTCAACCCTTCCCCCCATATCTAACACGCATTTCCATTGGTTTTAACCTGTGTGATCAGTCAAGACTTATTTACATATTATTGATAGTTGCATTAGTGTGGTCATTTAGTGTCTACATCCCCAACCATGTCCGCATCAACCCATGTCTTCAAGCAGTTGTTTTACTTCTGTGTTTCCACTCCTGCAGTTCTTCCTCTGAATGTGGTTGTGTTCCTTTCCCGAAATCCCTCAGAATTGTCCTGGATCATTGCATTGCTGCTAGTCCAGAAGTCCATTACATTCTATTTTACCACAGTGTATCAGTCTCTGTGTACAATATTCTTTTGGCTCTGCTCCTTTCACTCTGCATCAATTCCAGGAGATCTTTCCAGTTCACATGAAATGCCTCCAGTTTATTATTCCTTTGAGCACAATAGTATTCCATCACCAGCATATACCACAATTTGTTCAGCCATTCCCCAATTGAAGGGCATCCCTTCATTTTCCAGTTTTTTTGCCACCACAAAAAAAGTGTGGCTATAAATATTTTTGTACAAGTCTGTTTATCTATGATCTCTTTGGGGTACAAAGCCAGCAGTGCTATGGCTAGATCAAAGGGCAGGCAGTCTTTTAGAGCTCTTTGGGCATAGTTCCAGATAGCCATCCAGAATGCTTGGATCAGTTCACAACTCCACCAGCAATGCATTAATGTCCCAATTTTTCCACATCCCCTCCAACATTCATTACTTTCCCCTGCTATCATTTTAGCCAATCTGCTAGGTGTGAGGTGGTACCTCAGAGTTGTTTTGATTTGCATTTCTTTAATTATTAGAGATTTAGAACACTTTCTCATGTGCTTATTGATAGTTTTTATTTCTTTATCTGAAAATTGCCTATTCATGTCCCTTGCCCATTATCCATGTCCCTTATCAACTGGGGAATGGCTTTATATTTTATACAATTGATTTAGCTCTTTGTATATTTGAGTAATTAGACCTCTGTCAGAGTTTTTTATTATAAAAATTTTCCCAGTTTGTTGTTTCCCTTCTGATTTTGGTTGCATTGTTTTTGTTTGTACAAAACCTTTTTAATTTAATACAATCAAAATTATTTTTTTTTACATTTTGTAATTTTTTCTAACTCTTGCTTGGTTTTAAAATTTTCCCTTTCCCATAGATCTGACAGGTATACTATTCTATGTTCACCTGATTTTCTTATAGTTTCCTTCTTTATATTCAAGTCATTCTGAATTTATATTGGTGAAGGGTGGGAGATGTTGATCTAAACCTAATCCCTCCCATATTGTTTTCCAATTTTCCCAACAGTTTTTGTCAAATAGTGGATTTTTGTCCCCAAAATTGGGCTCTTTGGGTTTATCATAGACAGTCTTGCTGACATCACTTACCCCAAGTCTATTCCACTGATCCTCCCTTCTGTCTCTTAGCCAGTACCATATAGTTTTCATGACCACTCCTTTATAGTATAGTTTAATATCTGGTACTGCTAGGCCACCTTCCTTCACTTTTTTTTCATTATTTCCCTTGATATTCATGATCTTTTGTTCTTCCAAATGAACCTTGTTATAGTTTTTTCTAGTTCAGTAAAAAAGTTTTTTGATAGTTTGATAGATATGGCATTTAATAGGTAAATTAACTTTGGTAGAATCGTCAACTCCCTCTTTTAAAGGGGTCACTTATGCATCACTTCCTGTGCCTTCCCCTAGTTTGCATCCCCAATCACAACAGATGCTTCTCATAGACTGCCTAGGGGGCAGTCAGTCAATTCTGATTTGTCACTCTAGCACACCTGGGTTAGGACCTCCCAGAAATGGAGGGGCTGTCACCTTTGGTGATTAAATCTAAAGATGGCCAGTGTAGACTTTATCTAATTATCACATTACTTCTTACCACTTCCTCCCTTAATCTGTTTTTCTTTTTAACAATCCCTCCTTTTTCTTCCCCTCCTCTCCTTTTCCCCTATTAGATATATTACATTTCTACACACAACTGAACATATATGTATATGTATATGTAGGGAAGAATATATATATATATATTCTTCCCTCTTTGAATCAATTCCAGAGTGAGGTTCAAGAATTGCCCTTCATCAAATCCCTCCCTAAATTACCTTTCACTAGAAAAGTTCTTCCTTATACACCTCTTTTATGGAAGAAAATTTTCCATTCTATCCTTCCCTTCCCCCTTCTTTTAGTGAACCTCTTTTTCTCATCACTTCAATTTTTTGGAGATTATGTTAACATAATCAACTCATACCCATGCCCTCTATGTAAATTATTTATAATTACCCTAAAAATGATAAAGTTTTTAGAAGTTATATGTTTCATCTTCCCATTTAGGAATGTAATCAATTAAACTTTATTGATACCCTTATTGAGGCCCTCATGTTTATCTTTTTATGCTTATTTTGAGTCTTGTGTTTAAATGTCAAAATTTCTATTGAGCTATGGTCTTTTGTTTCAGAAATGTTTGAAAGCCCTCTCAAGAATTATACTCAGTGTTTCTGGCTAGATTGTTCTTGATTGTAATCCTAGATTGTTATTGGTGTTTTTACATTCCAGAATTTCAGTGGATCCTTTCCATTTCTATTTTACCCTCTAATTTGAGAATATTGAGGCAGTTTTCCTTAATAATTTCTGAAAACATGATCTCTATACTCTTTCTTTGATTATGGATTTCAGACGGCCCAATAATTCTTAAATTATTTCTTCTTGGTATATTTTTCAGGTCAGTTGTTTTTTTAATGAGATATTACAGTTTCTAGTTTTTCATTCATTTGACTTTGTTTTATTGTTTCTTGGTGTCTCATGAAGTATTAGCTTCTATTTGCCCAATTCTAACATTTAAGAAATAATTTTCTTCAGTGAAATACTGTACTTCTTTTATCATTTGACCAATTTTGTTTTTTAAAATTAATTTCTATAGTATTTATGTGCTTCTTTTGCCAAGCTATTAATTCTCTTTTCATTATTTTCTTGAATCAATCATTTCCCCAGTTTTTCTTCTACTCCCTGACCATTTGTTATTCTGCCACTTTAAAATTTTTATTTGAGGCATTGTTTTAAAGTTGTTTAGAGTAGAATGTTTGGAGGAGCCATTTCTATTAATTTTTTCAATGAGAAATCTTGATCCCAGAAATAAATTAATTTCTCATAAATTATAGAAAACAGCTTGAAAAAGAATAAACATTTCTTAGTTTTTATTCTCTCAAGTTTTTAGCTCTCAAGGACTTTTGACCATTTGGGGACCAGCCAAGAAGAAATAAAGTTTTGTTGGATATAAATAATATCTTGGGATCTTAAATGTTGCTGTATGTAATTACATATGTCACTTTAATTTATAGTGAAAAATGTTAATAAAAAAGATGAGTTCTATGATATCCTAATACTTATCTTCCCAGCTCTTTAAAACAAAGTAGGAAAATAAATTGTCTTTAGTATTATGGACCCTTATTTTGAGATAACGGATATGAGTTTACTAGAGAAACACAGAAATTTTATATGCAAGAATGTATACATTTATTTTGATACATATGTGAACATACATGTGTATAATCACATACATATGTACACATACACATGTGCATGTATGGTAATATGATTGCACATGTTTCTCTGTTTATATATACATATATGTACATGTGTATGCAGGTATGTATATATAATTTCTGTGTTCCCATCTCTAGGTATTCTGGGGAGAAATAAAAGAAAGGGCTTGACTTTTGCTTGATAGATCAGTAGAGATTGCTGCTGTGGAAAAGTGAAAAGAAAGAAAAAGGATGAAGTGGATAAAGAAGGAATAATGGATGATGGGAGTAAGATTCAAGATCTCTCTGTAGCTAAAGTTGAACTAGATGTCAAATGAGGACATTCATCCTATATGAATGACTCCTTATTTTTCCTCTCCTCTGTTTTATTTCCTCCACTCACTCATTTCCGGTTCCAAGCACATACTTTAGGAGTTGCTTTTATAGATTTAGATATGTTTACAAGTTTATATAGTTTATAAGACAAAAAAATCAAATCCTGTAAAAACAGATTTTACTAGGGCATAACAATAATTTTGTGGCTAACTATTCTCAGTGATAATTCAGAGGACAAGAGGGCCTGCTTTGGCTAGCAACAGAGGGGAAAATGGTAGGACCAGTATTAATCCTTGAGGTTTCACATTAGGTCCTCTTGTGATATTAATGTTGCCGATATAATGTTTTGTTGTTGTTTTTTTCCCCAGCCGCTACCCAGAATGTCAGTGCATCAATTTTGGATCTTGGTTTATGCTTTCCTTTCCTGTTGCAGTTATTCTTCTTTTCTTGACCTGGATCTGGCTTCAGTGGCTTTTCCTAGGTTTCAAGTAAGTAAACATTTGCTATTTATGGCATAACTAAAGGTGAATGAATTATTTTCAAACATATACACATGTAAATAGGCACAGAAATCATGCTTTAACACTATTTACTTTAGAGTAAATTTTGACCTAAGTACAGTCAATTTTAAACCTCATATTAGGGAACATTGTTATTAAAACTGTCAAGTACCCTCCTTATATGCTGCTTTTTTCAATAACAATTTCATAGCATAGGGATTTTTTTTTAACCCTTGTACTTCGGTGTATATATATATAT
>NC_058134.1:130118368-130185378 GCF_016433145.1 Gracilinanus agilis
GTGAGGTGGGAGAAGAGATCAGAACCCAAAGTTACAACTAGTTTCAGCTCAAAGCACAAGCACAACATTTTAACGCCATTATTTACCCTTTTCACACTCCTACAAATCTAGAGACAAGCTTCCAAAGGCTAGATTCTATATCAATTATTACTTCACTTTCCTTTTCATATCCAGCTATTTTTCCTCAAACGCGAGCACTGAAATACAACATTTATACTCTCACATCATGGTCCTAATTCACCGAATCAATACATACTCAGTGGAATAGCAAACAAACCTAAGGGATGCATTTTTCTAGTGTTAAGCCACACATCACTGGATCACCAAAATATTGATAGTTTTTAAATAGACAAGGAACTTGGGGACATCTCTAAGAGCAAAAGGAAGATGCCTCCCCCCAGACACCTTCTGTATATCTTATACTGACTATACACGGTGACTTCCACAGAAACCAACACCATTATCCACATTGACATAGGACTCCAGAATCTATCTATCTATCTATCTAGTAATTATATATATATATATATATATATATATAGCAATTATATATGTAGTAATTATATGTGTGTGTGGAGAGAGAGATGTTGGATCTCTCTCTCTCTCTCTCTATATATGTATATATATATATATAAAATTTGGGACCAGTACAGACCATTGATTTCATCCAGGCAGGGAACTTTCAGTGTATAAACTCCCTTTTCTGCTGTAGGCTGGCTATTTGTCTTATACTGGGAATTTAAAAGATGTGTTCTTGGTAGTACAGCTACAATGCATCAGAAGCAAAGCTTAAATCCAGTGTGTTCCTTATTCAAACAAATATTGGTACACTAACATTAAGCAGTAGTTCTGAGATTTGGGGGCCCAACTTATATGCAAATGATTCCTAGAAGATTAATTTTTATGACAGCTTTCATGAAGTAAGTCTCATATAGCCTTACGATTACTTATGGGATAATTCATTTGGTATATGATTCCTGTGAAATTAAGATGTTGTGTTTGATGAATACATTTATCACTTTCTTTTAGGTATTCGGGCTTTGCTACAGATTCAACTGTTGCCTTAACCATAGGCAGCCTTTTCTTCTTGATTCCAGCCAAGAAATTGACTAAAATTTCACCTACTGGAGAAATCAGCTGAGTATTATTTAAAATTCTAGATTATATCAGTATCATGTTTGTGGGTAATCTAATCTCTCTTTCTAAAAAGAATAAAAATGGGTAGGTGAAACAGCTGCAGACACACATAGGTAACGTGTATATAGGTGTACCTCTATGCATATGTACACACATATATAGGTACAGAGTTAGAGATGTATAGCTATGAACAATAGGAACTAAGGAAAATGTTGAAATACTAAAAATCAAAAGGTTTATAGAAGAGAAATATGGGAGTCTAGGGAGAAAAGGGTATTGTGTCTTTTGTACAAATTAGAGAGTAATATATGTATATATAAATATGCATATACAATATACATGCATGTTTACATTCATATATATGTGTATGCACATACCTATATATACATATTCGTCTTTAGTATAACATGTTGACACAAACACAAATATTGCTCAAATATTTTTAGTTTTTTCATTCCTTTCTTTTCATACCAGCCATTTCTACCAATCAATTCTCCTCTCCCTCCTGCTTCCTGACCACCAAACACATCAAACTCCCCTTTGTACCAAAGAACAGTTAAGTCAAATCAACATCCAAGGTAGCTGCATCTGACAGTATTCAACATTCTAAAACAATAGTCCCCAACCTCTCTCTTGAAGGGAAGGGATACATTTCACCATCTCTTATCTGAAACCAAGACTAATTACAATTACTCAGAATTCAGTTCCTTTTTAAAAAAGATGGTCATTGCACATATATTTTAATATTCTAGTCCTCCAAATAAGTAGTTACTTGGCTGCCACAGGTTGCCAAAAAGTGCACATTTGGTACCCTGGTTAAGTGATCAGGTGTCAAGTGATAGACTACAGGGCTACTATAAAGAGGAGGATCTTCAGAGGAGATGGAAACCTCAGGTTAGAGGCACCTCCACTGGCAGCAGAGTTCAAAAGCATTTTGATATTTATCATCCTCATGGTGGCCAGCAAGTCATGCTTATTCACAGTGATCAGAGTATTTATTGGAATTATGGATGAAGAAGCAATGGAGATCTAGTATTAAGTGGAGGTGTCAGGGAAGAACAGACCTTCTGAGGTCAAAACTATAAAAATTTCATTCATCTAGTCCTATGTTGGATGATTGGGAAAGAGTAGATGTGCTATTTTTAGTTTAGTACTTCTTACTTAGATCCCCTGTTCAGCATCAATTCACCAAAGAGAAGTTCTAATTCACCCTGTGTAGCATGTAGTTTTGGAGTTAATTTTTTGGAGCAAGGGTTCCCAATCAAGTTGATGGAACCACCAAAATTTACCACCCTGTCTCCTTTCCCAGGCCTGCAAACTTTCCCTGTGTGGTCAAAGGTTACCAAAGTGGCACCTTTCTCACCAGCAATGAGGTGAATGCTCAGAGAGTGCCGACAAGGAGGATATGCTTCCTGACAGAGTTCACTACATTTGTATTTGCAGAGCCCCTCCAATATAACTTCTTACTATTCAGACACTTTGGGAAATCTTAAAACCATTTCTCAACTCTGATCTCATGTCCGTTTTGCCCTTCTTTTCTGAGCAAGAATCATTTTGGGAAATGAAAATATCTTCCATGGGGAATCCTTATGTAGGTGATTGATTATATTAGGCTCACAGTCACCCCCCCCCACACACACACACACACAATCAGGATCATCATTATTCAGGTTGCAGGGAAACAAATGTCCTGTCATCTTCAGTCTAGGGTGAGATCCTTCATAGAAATTCTTGAGGTTCATGTTTCTTATAGAGGAAGGGACCTTTCAGACTTTGAAAGAGACTACATCCATGGACAGTAGGAACACTGTGTAAAAATAGTTAATAAGATTCTAATGGGAGACTTTTAGTGAATGGGAACTTGCTTGCTCCCAATTGAGCACATTCCAGTTGTTGGATAGATCCAACTTTTATTCATTTTTCCCCTAAATATTGAGCTAAGTTCTGCCTCTGCAGCACCTGACCTCTTGCTCCTAGTTCTTCCTCTTGAGGAGAAACAAAATTAATCTAAAGTTTATTCAGATACTTAGCTAATACAATGTCCCTTTTAGTCTTTGTTGTCATTATTTTCCAGTCATGTCCAACTCTTAATGCCCTGGGCACTGTGCTGAGCTCTGGAGCTAAAAGAGAAAAACAAAAACAAAAAATAGTTCTATCTTGAAGGAGCTTCCATTTGAATAGGGAAGACTGCCTGTATATCAGTAGATATAGACAAAATACATGGAGAGTAGAACCTTAGATACAGATGTTAGCTCTTAAATATTTCTGTATCAGAGCTCTTAGGACAAGTGAGACATCCTCAGCTAGGGCATTTTGCTTAGATTTCCTATTGGAATGTTGCATAGCAAACTCCGCAGTGTAGTTTTGGAATTTCATTATGCATGGCAATGTTAGATTTCTTCAGGAATAATATTCAAGAGATTTTTTTCCTCAAAAGTTACATCATTTTCACCTTTTAGGATATAGCTTCCTAATTAAGCATAGTTTAATGCAAAATTCACAAAATCCAAGCCTTTCCCCACTCTAGAAATACAAATCCTCTTTTCTCCTTCAGTATTCTTCTGTAATAGAAGAGGAATTTTCCATATTTGTTGCCCTTAAGCTCAATTTCAGTGTTGAAAACAAAACAGGTTACCTTTAAGTATCATGTCTTATGGTTGTTGTTGAAACAATACTTGAAGTTCAAATTCTTTTTTTCTTTCTAGCTGCTTTTGATTACTCTCCGCTGATCACTTGGAAAGAATTCCAGTCATTCATGCCCTGGGACATAGCTATTCTCGTGGGTGGTGGGTTTGCCCTGGCTGATGGCTGTGAGGTAATAAACTCAGTTTATTAAGAAGATTTTTATTATTTATTATATTATGGTATTTATTATTATAATTATATTATATAATTCTATATAAACATAATTATAAATTACATTATATTTATTATTGAGAAGATTCTGGCTAATTGTGCCTGCCCCCAAGAAAGAAAGTACAAAGAAAGACTCAATTTTTTCTCCACATTCAAGGTCATTCTGTCATTTTCATGATATAGATTTCAATGGCCACATACCTGATAGAAAACAGAAATGAGAGCAGAGTTCAAGGACTCTTTCAAGGACAGCTTGCAAGCATAACACATTTATTTTTCAGTGTTCTGGCTTTACAAAAGGAAATAATGCAGTCAAGATTAAGTCTCACTCTATGAAATAATATTAGTATAGTGAAAGGATAGGAAAAAATACTCAGTTCACAGGAAAATAAGATATATAAAGGGCCTTTTTCCTGAGAGTTTGTCTTCAAAATAGGAAGCTTTCACTGATCACAAAGAAAACCCTTCAACAGAATGAATAAAATGTGTGCCATAATGATGGAATTCATTTGATATAGCCAAGTTTAAAATGGTATTACTTATATATTGGGTATAAATTAAAACCCACTAAAAATATTGACTTTCTCTTATTCAAGACTCAGGGTAATCAATAAGGAGCCCACATGGTTTGGGCCCTTACATTGTCTACCTTGCTCAGTTTAGAAGAACTTAGGTAATAAGGTCCTAGCATAACAGATTTAGAGTGAGGTGCCTTAGATTCCATCTTGTCTAACACCCTCAATTTATAGACATCCAGAGAAGTGACTTGCTTAAAGTCACACAAATGGCAAATAATAGTCCTTTCCTCACCATACTAAGTTGGCTTTCAGTTTCCTAAAAATGGACAACTTTGGGGGAATTCTGAAGCACTGGACTGAATTTCCTTTTTGATTCAAGTCTATGATTCTTTAAAGTTCCTCAGAACTTTTTCATACTTTGGGTTCATTGTTTTTAAATGTCAGAATGCACTGGGAAAGGTTTTGGATTATATGTCAAAGCTAGAAAATTTTGGGAAGGTAATTCTGGTCAAATTGCCCTCCTCTTCCCCAACATACTCCCCTTCTAAAACTTAATTATCCAGGGAGGCCTTACCTTTGTTTTAATGTTACTTTATAGCTTCTCTACAGTGTAATTGGATGTTGAACACTAAGGAAGGAAAATTTCTACTAGCATAGACATTAGAAATGTAGCTTTATAGTTTTCACTAAGAAGCAATTTGCTTCTGGGTATCAGTTCGCAATGTCCTCATATTTGGATTCTGAAATTCCTAAAAATTTCTCTGCATCTGAGTGTGTCATTGAAATTGCCTGTACCTCAGTTTCCTCATTTATGAAACTAGACTAGATAGCCTCTAGTTGTTCTTCCCAGCTACCAATATATCACCCTAAATTGATGTAGTGAACTTCCTTCACTTTTCAAACAATTGAGATGAGTCTGGTTCAAATTTATCCTAGGCATACAAGCTGTTTTTTTTTTACCTAGACCTAGAACATTCAGTCTGGAGGAACCCTAAGAGGTTCTGGTTCTTGAGTTTTACCATCTCTTTTAGCCAGACTTAGAGATTATAGTTTGGTATACCAAGACAGAACCAAGCTTACACATGTTTCTGTAATAGCTTTCTTATCAATACCTAGACAAAAGTTAGGAAGCTCAAGCCCCAAGATTTGAAGGAAATTTATGACCTTTTAAAAGAAATTGAGATTCTTGCAGTTTCGGAGAGAAACTTTCAAATTATAGTCATGTCTCTATCTTCACAGTTCTGAGAAACATATATAGGCACTCTTCAGTACTTATTACTACTATATGGCTTTTAAAATTTAATGTTTTTTTTAACCCTAAACTTCTGTGTATTGGCTCATAGGTGGAAGAGTGGTAAGGGTGGGCAATGGGGGTCAAGTGACTTGCCCAGGGTCACACAGCTGGGAAGTGTCTGAGGCCAAATTTGAACCTAGAACCTCCAGTCTCTAGGCCTGGCTCTCAATCCACTGAGCTACCCAGCTGCCCCTGAAATTTAGTTTTTACCTAATCTTTTATAATCTGGGATAGCTTCCAAAATTTCCTTCCATAAACTGCTTCCATCTTACCCTTTTACCACCTCCTTAAACTGACTTCTTTTAAAAATAAACAAAGAAATCAGACCTCCTAGAACAGTGATGGTGAACCTATGGCATGGCTTCCAAAGATGGCATGTGCTCTCTGTGGGCACATGACAACCCTACCCCCCACTCCAGAGTTTGTTACTAGAAAGAAAGAGGGACTAGGGTAGAGATGCTCCCCTCGCTCTCTCCACCATGCTTAATGACATTTTTTCACACCCTTTGCCCCTCTATCCAGTAGCCCAATGGGAGTACACAGGGATAAGGTGGGTGTCTCCCAGGTGGCAGAACTGAAGGGGAACCGAGAGCTCAGGCCACTCCCCTCCCACCTCTACACTTGTTAAAGACATTCCTCACTTCACCAACCCCTCTGCCCAATAGCCCAATGGGAGAGATTTCTCTCCCCATGTGGGGTAAAAAAGGGGGTTTGGGGAGTGGGGTGCGGCACTTAGTCTCCAGGGTGGGTGGGCATGACACTCCTCCTCTAAAACGTTCACTATCACTGTCCTATAACCTACTGGGAAAGTCAGAGTTAGAGTCAATGAATCCTCCTTTTCCCCCCTCCCAAAGGGTTAAACTACAGAAAACTTTGATGATTCGACAGACCTAGATGCTTTAAAGGATTACTACAGGATAGGCAAAACCATCTTGAGAGAGTGATTTCTCCAGCAAAGCATTGCACATAAAGTCATCAAGAAGAATTCTTAATAAGTAATAAGTATTAACAATATAATTTTATTTGTTTTGTAGTATTCAGGACTGTCTAAATGGATTGGTCAACAACTAACACCTCTGGGTTCATTACCAGTTTGGTCAATCATCCTTATATCTTCTTTGCTTGTCACTTCTTTAACAGAGGTAGCTAGCAATCCAGCTACCATCACCCTTCTCCTACCTATACTAGCACCTTTGGTGAGTATTTGGTTTACTTTGACTTTGTCAGAGAAAATATTATAAGCAAATCAAGTAGCCATTGCTACTGGAACGAGGGGGCCAGTCTGTTCTCCTATGCTGCCATTTATCATTCCTGATGTTTTTAGACAAAAATATCCTTCGCTAGCTAATATATATCTATATCTATATGCTATGTAAGGATTGAAAAAATTATGTTTTATGCTAATATGAGAATTCTAAAGTAATATTGTGTTCGCTGATTTAAAGATATTATAACTTGAGTCAAAATTGACTTTTGGTAGCTTTATTTGCAAAGAGATAGAAGGAGTGAAAATGGAAAAGGTAGCTAAAGAGACAGGTTTTAACAAGCCTATTAGTCCTTCTCCAGTGAAGTGAGGTTCAGCCCCCACAGGGACTTCCCCACATCCACTGGTGTCTTCAGCTAGAGTTCCACCACTCAGCCTCCTCCAAAGCCAAAGCAGGGATCTCTGGAACCAATCTCTCCAAAAGCCAGTAAAGGAAGGTCAGCTAGTCACCCACCCAAGATAAACTCCAAAGGAGATGACCAAAGGCCAAGTCGTAGGCAAAGTCCTCAAACACTAAAGTCCAAAGGAAAAGATACAGGAGCAATCCTCCAAGAAGCAGTCCAAGAGCCAAAGTCCAAGGTCTAAGGTCCCCTTTGATAGGAAGTTCAGGACTTTTTATAGTCCTTTTTCCATGTCACTTCCTGTCCCTTCCTCTACTTTAGGGGAACCAAATGCAGTCTTTCAATTTGCCTAGCATTGCCCAGGGGCAGGGCAGTGGCCTCTAGAGTTGTCACCCACTTTAGTAAGTGACTCTCTTACTTAGTGTTAAGTAGAGATGTTTAAATTTTTGATTGATTAATTTAAAAATTGCTGATTGATAGACAAAGAAAGTTTGATTCACTCTTCACAGCTATATATGTATATGTGTGTGTGTGTGTGTGACTGTGTGTATATCTATAGATGTAGATATAGATATAGATATGCTATAAATAGTATGATAATAGTCTTACAATATTAGAACCATATGAGAATGTAAGTCCCTTGAAGGCAGGTAATTCTTAATTTTTGTATGAATACTCAGTGCTTACCTCAGAGGTTAGTATGTGCTAAGTCTTTTATAAATGCTTTTTCTTTTGTTCTTTCACTGGTACATTCATTCATTCATTCATTCATATTATGGGACTGTTGTGATATTCATAGGTAATTAAAGTGATCTTTAGTAAAGGTAGTATTCCTTATTCTTTATAATATGCATTAAATTATTGTTATATATTTATTAAATTATAAGCATGTCATTTCATAAGTACATAACATAATATATCTAATGCTCTGATATTCCCTCATTGCATACCATTATTTTCATGCTCTCATGAGAAAAGTGGGAATTATGGAAAACATCTCATTTTTAGTTCTGTTGCTAAAATAAAAAAATCTCTATTCATCTTCTAGGTTTCTCACACCCTTTTATCAGAGTATAAAAGTTTCATAGCCATCAGTGACCAGGTTAAATGGAATTTATTTTAATTTATTATTTTTAAGACCTTACCTTCCACCTTAGAATCAATACTATGTATTGGTCCCAAGGCATACGAGAAGTAATGACTAGGCAATGGGGGTTAAGTGACTTGCCCAGGGCCACACAGGTAAGAAGTTTCTGAGGCCAGATTTGAACCAAGGACCTCCTGTCTCTAGGCCTGGCTCCCAATCCACTGAGCAAAGCACATGCCCCACTTATTTGGAATTTCCTTCTAACACTAACTTCTCTCATTCAAATGCACATTGATCCATGTTAATTTTTTCTCCCTTCCTTCTTCCCTGAAGGAAAATATAAAGTGATTGGCTTATGACTGTAAGAAGCATATATTTTAAGGTTAGTACCTTTGGTTCAGGGAAAACAGTGCAGTTTTCTGGTCTTCCAGAGAAGATACTAGGGAGGAAAGGAAGATGAAAAAAAAATCTCGAGGAAGAAAGGCATAGAAAGGAAAGGTGAATGAAAGAAAAAGAGATGAGATACTTTCTTGCCCTTACTCATTCTTTCCCCAACACAGGCAAGTAGCTAGATACAACTTTTTTCATTTGACCTTTTGTCTGGCACAAAGTGCACTCAATTTCATGTGAAACATGTTTCCTTCTTAGTGGAACAAGTGAGTTACAGTAAAAAGAGCAAACCGTATATGGAGATTCTTCTATCTCTAGTTGTGAAAAATTGATTGGTATTCTTAAAACTGTCAACCAGTGTCTGTAAGCTGTCATGTTACTATGTCAAATTGGGGGGAAAGGAAAAAAATTATGTGGGTAAAATAGTTTTGCGGGTTTTTTCTCAAACTTGGATCAGAGAATTATGTGGGTGACAAAATAACATGAGTAAATATATTACTATGGCAATTCTTCTGCAGTCAGTCAGTGGTTTATGAACATTTTACTTACAAACAAATTGTCCTTAAAAAGGAAGAAAGTCATGGTCTGGAACCCTCACCAGAATTGGTCAGGAATCCCTGTCATTTGTGACCCAATTTAATTGAATTGGTGCCTGGACACCTCTACTTTCCTCTTTCTCCCTATTACCAGGCTGCTTCGATGACAGGTGTAATTAAAAAATAATCAGAGTTAGAAGTTCAAGCCCACGTTATACAGATGAGGAAAGTAGAACTCAGAAAGGTTGTAACTTCCTTTGTCTTTTTGTTCTTGTGATCTTATTTAACCATTGAATATTTTTGACATAGAAAAAAATTTGTTAATAATAATTCAGGTCTAGTTACCTTTGAAATATTAGTATTATATATATTTAAGGTAAATTATGAGTTAGATTTTTTAGAGAGAAAGGTATGTGCACTGAACCAAATGACCATTAATTGATACTGTTTCTCAAGGAAATTATAGTCAGAATTTGAAAGGAATGATTGACAATTTGGGGGGAATACACCCTGTTTATGTTTAAAGTGACCTCAAATTTGGTTTCTGATTTTAAATAGTCTTTAATTAAAGTGGTACATTGAATAAACTACTGGGCATGGAATTAAGAAGACTCATCTTCCTGAGTTCAAATCTGGCCTCAGGCACTTATAAGTTTTATGTTTATTAAATCATATAAACATGATTTAATTAATGTATAATGCAATATATTTAATATTGAATTGTCTGTTATTCCATCATTGCATACCCTTATTTTCATGCCCACCACAAGAAAAGAGGAAATTATGGCTTTTAGTTTTGTTGCTTAAGTAAGAAATCTTTACTCATTTTTCAGGTTTCTCAAAAAATTTTATCAGACTATAAAAGTTTTCTAACAATTAGTAACCAGGTTAATTGGAATTTAGATCTAACACTAACATCTTGTGAGACCCTAGGCATGACCCTATTTGCCTCAGTTTCCTTATCTATAAAATGAGTTGGGGAAGGAGATAGGAAATCATTCCAGTATCTTTAACAAGAAAATGCCAAATGGTTTCATGAAGAAGAGGGCATGATGGAATAACACAACTTTGTTATGATATTAAAGATCAAAACAGACATTACTATATTGTCTCATCAAGGGGGAATAATTGCGTAATGGGTTTTTTTTGTTTGTTTTGTTTTGTTTTTGGAGTGACAAAGGGTAGTGCATGTCCTATGTTCAGTAGCCCATTGTCTGAAAAAAAATTGAAAACAACTTACTTTTCTAGGAAAAGACAAAAACTAAGCAAAATATGATGGAAAATGATTTTGGCATTGGCTAACATCTTACTGAGAGAGGAAGGGACCATTTCTACAGATTAAATCTTTTTTTCTCTCTTTTAAAGCTGTAACTGTCAAATGTACATTCATTATCTTATCAATAGATATTGTGATGAATTTATTCATTGTAGTTTTTGCTTCATTATTTTGCCTCAGAAATGTCCTTTACATCCTTTCATTTTTCTCATTCAATAGGCTGAAGCTATTCATGTGAACCCACTTTATATTTTGATCCCTTGTACTCTCTGTACTTCATTTGCATTCCTCTTGCCAATGGCAAATCCACCCAATGCCATAGTCTTTTCCTATGGCCACTTGAAAGTCATGGACATGGTAAGTGATTAGATATAAGATCTCGACATGCATGTGGGATGATTCTGTTTTCTCTTTTTTATGGGGAAGGGAAATGTAATTCATATTCCATTATTGGCAGGTAAAATAACTAGAATGTTTAAAAATAGAGATGGCTTGAAGGAAGCTTATTTTATTGAGTTCTTAGACTTAAAGTTAAAAATTTAACATTTTCAATGATTTCATGAATTTAGAATCAAATTTATAGATTAGGTATTTAGAGATATGTGCCCTAAATGACTTATAGAAATATGGAATAACACTTAAGTTAAAAAGAATGGAGAGGGGGGCAGCTGGGTAGCTCAGTGGATTGAGAGCCAGGCCTAGAGACGGGAAGTCCTAGGTTCAAATCTGGCCTCAGACACTTCCCAGCTGTGTGACCCTGGGCAAGTCACTTGACCCCCATTGCCCACCCTTACCACTCTTCCACCCTTACCACTTCTTCTATGAGTCAATACACAGAAGTTAAGGGTTAAAAAAATTAAAAAAAAAGAATGGAGATCTTTTTTTAAAGAAAAGGAATCATACTGTTAATATATATTTTTATTAAGGACATACTGTACATACCTTCAGATATAGTAAATAAAATAAAGCATATGTTTCTTGTCTTGCATCTTATATTCTAAGAGTTGTGAAAGTGATCAGACACCTAGCCCAATCGCATTGAATTATTTTGAAGGAAATACATGAATATCAAGGGCAACTTTTGTAAAATTATAAAGACAAGATGGCCTAACATGAAAAAAAAAGTTTTGTATTTAAGAATACAAAAAACTTGCTAGTGGGTAACAAAGGAAATATGTATCTAATACATGTATAACCCAGTGGAATTGCTTGTTGCTTCCATGAGGAGAGAGAGGGAAAGGGAGGGATAAAATGGGAATCATATAACCATGGAAAAAACTTAAATTAATTTAAAAAAATTTAAAAAAGAAATATGTGTCTATATATCATAAATTGATGTACGGGCAAAAGAGTCATTATATCACTACATCAGAAATCAACAACAGTCTATTATTATCTATGGACCAGATCATGCTATCCCTTAGTTTGAATGGCTAAGGAGCTAAAAGTGATTTTTAAAAATATTTTAAAATTGCATTTTAAAATGTAATAACCAACCTTAGCTAAGAGAATGTAAAAAATGGGCTTCTACAGTAATTTGCTAGCCTTCATCTACATGAGCTATATGTGTATATATGCATGAATATATTTTAAAATAATCATTATATGTGAGAACATTTGAGAGGAATACAAGTAATAAATATTAGGCAAGATATAATAATAATAATAAATGACAATAATAATGATGAATAATATTAAGCATTAGTCACATTCCTACTATGTCTGGTTTGGGTTATCGAATAAATAATTTAGGGAAAATTTAAAGATGATGCTAAACTTATAAATTTTAATATGATTTTATAAAAAATCAATGAAATTGTTATCACTAAGCCTGAAAAAAAGAATATTAAAGCCTCATTTTCCCTTCAAATAACATTTATCAAACACTATAGAACCTAGTTATATCACAACTAATTATATTAAAGCTTTAGATAGATTATACCCTTAAATTGTGTCCAATGAAATATAATAACAAAAAGCCATAAAAAGCTGACAATGAATATGATTGTAAAAGGAAAATAACAATTTCCTAATGCAAATAGATGTTAAACATTTGAATGAGTTACCACTAGAGGTTGTAGAATTTCCTTCTTAAGATAGGAATGCCAATAAAGTCAATGATGACTTAAGCTATTTTCGAAGATAACCTTTTCACAGCACTTCCAACTCCATGATTGGATAGATTAGATAGAATATCCTGTATCACTGAAAGAAGAACCTCTCTTATTTACAGAATAGTGACTCATATTGCTCCTCGAAGCTGTGTGCAAGCTCAGTATAGAAATCCATAAAATGATATTAAAATCATCTTGTTGGTTTACTTTACAAGAAACTAACATTTTTATTTTATTTTTATTTAAGGTGAAAGCTGGTTTGGGCGTTAATATCATAGGTGTTGCTATAGTGATGCTTGCTGTCTTCACATGGGTGGTACCCATGTTTGATCTCCATACATACCCTAGTTGGGCTCCTGAAATTACTAATATTACATTGCCATGACCATTGACCAGAATGGAGTTTCTAATTGTTGTGTAGGACATTTTGAGAAACATTAAGAACACATCATAAAACTGGACAATAAATGGCTAAATTGAGGAATATTTGAGGCATCAAGACAAAGTGCAAGCCCTTCAAACTACAATTGTTTTCATAGGGCACATACCAGGTATTCCTTCATTTACAATTACTGTCAAGGAAGCATGTTGCAGTATTGTTCTTGGGTTCAAAAGTCCTGGGATGAAATCCTAACTAAAATTTTAGCTCCTATAACTCTGGACAAAGTATTTATTGTTGTTGTTGTTGTTGTTGTTGTTGTTGTTGTTGTTGTTGTTGTTGTTGTTGTTGTTGTTGTTGTTGTTGTTGCATTAGGCAGCACCCTAAGAGTTTTCTACTGAGAATTCCATGTTGATGGAGTTCCAATACTGATGCGAGGGAGAATTCCCTATGCTAGAGAAATCACAGATTACGTAAGTATACTTAAGTATCATGCTTACAGCAGGACCCACAACTCCATTGGGAGGAAGTCAATGCAGTTCTTTCAACATTATACTTAGCATCATCAAGCAACCTATGATTGACATTGAACTTGAGTTCAATTCCCTTATACAAAAGATTTAGATATCAGTCAACTTGCTTTATCCTCAGTTTGAGATTTTGTTTGACATTATGATTTGTATATGTATTTACTTGAGGCACAAAGGGTACCTAGAAACTTTGATATGTATGTACCTATATATTTAAATTTCTATATAATATTTGAAGTAAAAAATGTAAAAATGGAGTATAGTATTGATGCATCCTAATATAAAAATGGAATCCAGGAAACAGTGGGAATTCAATGCTGGTTTCTTTCTTCTCAAACATGGTTAATTAAGTTTAATGTAATCCATATCTTTAATCAGTGTTAAGGAGTACATTTTTCACATGTGTGAACAATAAGTCTTGCTATGATTTGAGACACTAGTATAACATATATACCAATGGAGGAAAAGCCAAAAAAAACCCAAATGCATCATGGGTAAAATCACCATTTCAAATTGCATTTATTTTTTGTCCCGTATATCCTCGATACTCATTTTTTTTGCAGATGGAAATACACAGAATTTAAGGTCTTGCAAGCTATACAGACCTAGGTATAAGTTCCAAAACTCATTAAAATAATAGCTACAATATTAACTAAGAAGGGAAAGCATAGCCTAGTAATTGTGAGAGAAAAAGGAATAAAGTTCAAGTGCAGTAGAGGAAAAATAGGTCAAGTGATATTTATGTAAAATGAGAAATGTAAGCAAAGGAAGTTCAAGAGGAAGGTCAAGAACTTCATTTGATGGCAAGATTGTAAAAGGGAAAAACATGATAATTAAGATAATGTTCATGGGAGGGAGTGAAAAGCAAAGCTACTCTAATACTATGAAGCCAAGTAGAGAAAGTTAAAAATAAAAAACCTGACCCTTATTTGGCCATTTAAATCTTTAGAGTACTTATTTAAAGCATTTTGTTAGGCTCAGTCTTATAAAAATAAAGATTACTACAGAATTACTGGTAAAATTACATGTGTGTGTGGGTATTTAATTGTAATAGTTAAAGAATATTTAAAATCTGCATTTTAAATATTTAGTATTTATCTCTGTGCATCTTATGTAAGGGTTATCAATGTATTCATGAAGAAATAAATCACTTTTTGCAAAATTTCTGAGTATATCAGTCTTCTGTACCTTCATGAAAACATTTCATAAAAACTCTAGTGAAACATTCATTTTACCACCCCTAAGAGTGTGGTAAACTCATTTATTTATGACCTATACTATTTATTATAATTCTGTCTTTTTTTCTAATCATTTCTTTTACTACTGCTGCATTATATGGCTTGATGCAGATGCCATTATGAGAAAATAAAAATAACTTTCCCAATTATAATAAGCAGTTTAGTTTTGCTCTCGAAAAATAATGCCAACTTTTCAGCTTGAACAATTTTTCTAAATTACTCCCAACTGCTACCAATACACACTACAGGGGAAAAAATTCCACTTTACCAAATACAATCAAGTGGTCCAGGGAATTGTCTTGCTAGATTTTAATACTTGCTGCATGCATCAGAAATGATTGGACAACTCATTTAACATATGTCCTACAGAACCAAGAGAACAATTTATGTAGTACAAATATTATAAAAACAATATTGAAAGACTTAAGAATTCTGATTTAATGCAATGAGCAACCATTTCAGAGGGCATGTGACCCACCTCCTAATAGATATGAGATGATCTTAGGATGCAGAATGTGGCAAACATTTATATACATTTCTGGGCATGGCCAATGCAGGAATTTGTACTGCTTGACTGAATTTTGTTACAAGGTTTTTAGTCCTTCTTACTTCCTTTTTTCCCTTTTCATTATTTTGTAATGGGTAATAGAGATAGGATGTCAAAAAATAGTTTGTTAATTGAAAAAATAAAAGTTTTTAAACATTCTATGTATAAGGATTAACAATTTTTTTTAAATTCTGGCATGTATATAGAATGGAAATTTAGGATGAAGTCCCTTACATATACCTAAGTGAAATTATCACCTCTCTTTTTACCTTTTATTGGTTTATTTTCCCAATTCATTTATTCTCATATTGAATTCAAAGAAAATCAAAAGATATGTTTTCATAATTTCTTATTAATTCCTAAAATTTCAGTATCTCACATTCGCTCTGAACATTTTAATTTATAACATACTTCATAATTCATAATAATTTTATTAAACTGGAAAAACTTTTTTGCCAACAAACTTTTGTTCATCTCTTAGTTTCTCCATCTATCTATCTATATATATATACACATACATACATATGAATATATTGACATGTATATTTACATATATATTCATATATCTGTATATATATACATATATATTTACACATATCAAGCTTCTCTTTGGGCTTGTTCTTCAAGGTTGTTAGTTAAGTGCATTTTTTACAATATAACAATTACAATAGTCATGAACAATTAAAGTCTATGAGTTGATTTCACAGCCCAAATCACCATTGGTCTTTATTACATATGCTGACTTCTCATTTCCGGATATACATCCCCATCATTTAGCTTTAACCAGGCCTTATTCTCTTTATAAAGTTTCTTCATAAGAATTAAAGCATTTCTTCGGAGGGAGGAGTTTTTTATTCTCTTTTAATCTGCACCTTAGATGTACTTCTTTCATATCAGGTATTAGTCTATTTCAAATGATAGTTAAACAGCCATTTTCTCAAGGTTTGATTTCACTTGCATTTTCAAGATAGAGTAACTATTTCTATATGGCAGAATCTATTCTATAACCATTTTAACAAGCAGAAAATTTTGGGGAATCTCCTTCACCAAAGCAGACTAAACCTCACAATGACCTAATAGATAAGCCCTGGGAAGTTACCTAAGATTGGTTGCATTTGGAAAGGTTGAATGACTTACTGAGGACTACCTAGCAAAGGATTACCAGAGACTGGATTTGAGCCCAGTTCTTCCTGACTCCAAGGCCAACACTTTTGTTATCTAAAGGATGCCCTAGCACATCTTGACATTTAAGTTTTCTTGTGTCCTTAACTCTTGAATCTCTTGTCCCCTTTTTCTTTTGTAGTATTTTATGTTCCTATCTTTCTACAGCCCAATTCTGAATTATCCCCACTATCTGCCTTCTCTGCTCCTACTGGTGTGCTGCTGAATTCTACTGGCACAAATCAGAAAACAACAGTGACCGGACCTACTAGAAATTAATGTAATCTAACTCAATTGAGGCTCACTTCTTACTTCTTTTCCTACCTAGTAAACTGATCACTGGCATCCATTTAAAAAATTTATCTTCTCTCTTCAAGTCAACCATGATGTTTCCTCTATTCCTCCTTCTTAGCAAAGGATCTCATCTCACACTTTACTGAGAAAATAAAGTCCATCTGACAAGACGTTCCCCTTTTCTCTCCATTTTTTCACTATGAGTATCCCCCTCTCTGCTAGATGATCCAATATCAAGCTATGCTGTAGCATTAAAATTTATATAAAAGAAAAAATGGGAAATAGTTTTAACTCCTAGTAATTGCTTTAATTTCATCTTTATTTTTGTTGATATATTCACCCTTTTCATATTTAATGCTAGCGATTTGGTTTTCTTCTATTTTTAAAAATAAGATTAATGAATGGTTTATCAATTTTGTTGATTTTTCATGAAACCAACTCAGATTTATTTATTCAATGGTTTTCTTACCTTAAATTTTATTGAACTCATCTTTAATTTTTAGGATTTCTAATTTGGTGTTTAGTTGAGGATTTTAAAATTGTTTTGTTTTTTAGTTTTTTAATTGCCTTCCTAATTTGCTGATCTTTTCCTTCTCTGCTTTATTAATATAAGCATTGAGAGATTGAGATTTTCCTCTAATTATTACTTTTGCTGTATCCCAAAGAATTTGGCATGTTGTCTCATTATTATCATTCTCTTTAATGAAATTGTATACTGTTTCAATAATTTGTTATTTAACCAACTCATTCTTTGAGGTTGTTATTTAGTCTCTGATTGGTTTTTACCTTTTGTTTCCATAGTTCCTTATTGTATATAATTTTTGTTGTATTGTGGTCTAAAAAGGAAACATTTAATATTTCTGCACTTCTACATTTAACTATGATATTTTGATGCCCTCATACATGGTCAATTTTTGCAAAGGTCATGTACCACTAAGAAGAAAATATACCTTTTTCTGTTTCCATTCAATTCTCTCTATCTATTTTATTTAACTCATCTAATATTATATTCATCTCCTTAATTTCATTCTTATTTGCTTTCCTTAGATTTATCTAATTTAGAGAGAGGAAAATTTAATTCCCCAACTATTATTGTTTTAATATATATTTTCCATCTGTAATATTTAATTTTTCTATTAAAATTTTGGATGCTATAATACTTGGCACATATAAAAATTTATTTATCTCTGGACCTTTTAATTTAATATAGTTTTTCTGTTTATCTCTCTTGATTCTATCTATTTTAGCTTTAACTTTGTTATAAATCATTACTGTTACCCCAGCTCTCTTTGTATCAACTGAGGTATAGTATATTTTCTTCCATTTCTTTGTTTTTACTTTCTGTGTGTCTCATTTAAAATTTTTATAAATAATATATTCTTTGGTTTTGTTTTTTGATCTATTCTGTTATCTATTTTTGTTTTATAAGTGAATTTATTCCATTCATATTTAACATCATAATTATGAGTTGTGTATTTCCCTCTGTTCTGTTCTTCTCCAAGTTATCTCATCAGCTCTTACGGGTTCAATTATTGTATCCATACTCATGACTCCTTAGTCTAAATATCTAGTCCTTGTGCTATAATAGAAAGAGCACTGAAATTGGAGTCTGATGATCTGGTTTGAAACTCAGTTCTGGAACCTACTATCTCTGTAACCCTCAGAAAGACACTTAACATCTCTGTTAATCAGAATTTCATTTACGAAATGAAGCAGTTTAAAGAGATGACTGCTAAGGTTCTTTCCAGATCTGAATCTATGATCCTATGATTTCTCTCCTGATTTCCAATCCCACATTACCACCAATGTCTTTTAGACATCTCTAACTGGACATCCCATAGACATTTCAAACTCAACATCACCCAAACATATTTCATTATCTTCTCCGCCACACACATGAGTTTCCTAAATTCCCCATTTCTCTTGAAGATACTACCAGTTTTCCAAGTTGGCGACCTAGAAGTCATCCTCAACTCTTTACTCTTCCTCATCCTTTTATATAATCTGTTCCTAAGTCCTACCGATTCTTACTCCACATCTTCTATATCTGTTCTCTTCTTTAGTAGTATTTTGGATAGAGTGCTGGGACTAGAATTGGAAATACATAGGTTCAAAACTAGCCTCAAAACAGATACATAAGTGTGTGACCCTTGAAAAGTCTGTCTCAGCTGCCTTAAGTATAAAATGGGGATAATAATAGCATTTTTCTCTCCAGGTTCTTGTGATGATCAGATGAGATAATATTTATAAAGTACTTATCACAGTGCCACGCACATAGTAGAAATCTAAGAAATGCTTGTTCCCCACCCTTCTTTCTGCTCACATAGCCATAACCCAAGTTCAGCCCCTTTTTACTTTTTACCTAAACTACTGCAATAACTTATTTAGACTCCCTACATCTAACCTTTCCCCTCTCCCAAACCGCCTTCCATACAATTGCCAAAGTGATATTCCTAAAAGACAGATCTAAATATGTTACTTTAAGAAGCTATACTGGTTTCTTATTGGCTCTAGGAAAATATAGATTCTTCTGCTTGGAATTTATAGCCCTTCTCAATCACTTCTAGATTATTACCTGTCTCTTACCTTCTTTCTTAAAAAAATTTGATTGTTGCATTAAAATACCTAGACTATTTACACATTGTAGCCATTTGTGAATGCTATATTCCAGACAAACTAACTCATTTTTTATTCCCTTTACATGAAAATCTATGTCCTTCTTCCTTGACTTTGCATAAGCCATCCTCCATACTTGGAATGTTCTACCTCCTCACTTCTTTCCTATAAAATCCATAGCTTCTTTTAAAATGATTTAGTCAATGTAAAATATATAGGAATTTTTTCTGCCAAGACAAACACAGGAATTATATAAACACAACTACAAAACACTTTTACACAATTAAAACTAGATCTAAATAATTAGAAAAAACATTAATTGTTCATGGGTAGGATGAACTAATATAATAAAAAAATGACAATCCTACCCAAATTAACTTACTTCTTCAATGTCATACCTGTCAAACTACCAAGAAAAATTTTATAAATTTAGAAAAAATTATAACAAAGTTCATCTGGAATAACAAAAGATCAAGAATGGCAAAGGAAATAATGAAAAAAATGTGAAGGACGGGGGACTAGCAGTGCCAGATCTTAAACTGTACTATAAAATAAGGGTCATCAAAACAACATGGTACTGGCTAAGAAACAGAAGGTTCGATCAATGGTATAGACGAGGGATGAATGACCTCAGCAAGATATTGTTCAATAAATCCAAAGATCCCAGCTTTTGGGACAAGAACTCACTCTTTGACAAAAACTTCTGGGAAAATTGGAAAACAGTATGAGAAAAATCCAGTTTAGATCAACATCTCATACCCTATACTAAGATAAATTCAAAATGGCTAAATTACTTAAATATAAAAAGTGAAATCACAAATAAATTAGGTGAACATAGACAAATATACTTGTCAGATCTGTGGGAAAAGAAGGAATTTAAGACCAAGCAAGAGATGGAAAACATTGGGAGCAACTCAGTAGCTCCCAATTGAGAGCCAGGCCTAGAGACAGGAGGTCCTAGGTTGAAATCTGGCCTCAGACACTTCCCAGCTGTGTGACCCTGGGCGAATCACTTGACTCCCATTGCTTAGCCCTTACCACTCTTCTGCCTTGGAGCCAATACACAGTATTGACTCTAATATGGAAGGCAGGGTTTTTTAAAAAAAGAGATGGAAAACATTACATAATGTAAAATGAATGATTTTGATTATATCAAATTAAAAAGCTTTTGTATGAAACAAAAACAATGCAACCAAAATTAGAAGGAAAGTAACAAACTGGGAGAACATTTTTATAACAAAAATCTCTGACAAAAGGTTAGTTTTCCAAATATATAAAGAACTAAGTAAAATTTATGAATAATCAAACCATTCCCCAGTTACCAAATGGTCAAGGCAAATGAATAGGCAGTTTTCACATGAAGAAATCAAAAATATCAATAAGCACATTAAAAAGTGTTCTAAATCCCTCTTGATTAGAGAAAAGAAAATAAATACAGCCCTGAGGTACCACCTCATACCTAGCACATTGGCCAATATAGTAGCAAAAGAAAATGATAAATGTTGGAGGGAATATGGCAAAATTGGGACACTAATATATTGATGGTGGAGTTCTGAATTAATCCAAACATTTTGGAGGGCAATTTGGAATTATGCTCAAAGGACTTTAAAAGAATGCATGTCTTTTGATCCAGCCATACCACAGTTGGGTTTGTACTCCAAAGAGATAATAAGGAAAAATACTTGTACAAAAATATTTATAGCCACATTCTTTGTGGTGGCAAAATTTGGAAAATGAGGTGGTGTCTCTCTATTGGGGAATGACTGATCAAATTGTGGCATCTGATGGTGATGAAATGCTATTGTGCTGAAAAGAATGATGAACTGGAGGATATCTTGTGGCACAATCAAATATAATAGACTTTTCTACTAGCAGCAATGCAATGATCCAGGACAATCCTAAGGGACTTGGGAGAAAGAATGCTATCCACATTCAGAGAAAGAACTGTTGGAGTAGAAATGCAAAAGAAAAATATATGATCAATCACATGGTTCTGATGAGGATATGATTGGGGTTTGGGCGTTAAAAGATTACTCTATTGCAAATACTAATAATATAGAAATAGGTTTTGAACAATGATATGTGTATAACCCAGTGGAATTGTTTGTCAGCTCCAGGAGTGGGGAGGGAAGAGAGGTGGGAAAAACCATGAATCATGTAACCATGGAAAAATATTCTAAATAAATAAATTTAAATTAAAAATAAATATTAAAAGTGATTCAGTCAGATCAACAATGACCAACTGTAATTCCAGAGAACTCATGATGAAACATGGTACCCTCATCCAGAGAGAGAGAGGTGTTAGACTCAGACCGTCAATTGAGGCTTATTGTTTTTGTTTGTTTTATTAATTTTTTTGGATATGTCTAATGTAGAAAATTGATTTGATTAATTATACATGTTTGGAATAGGCTTTGTATTTTCTCACTTTCTCACAGGGGCTTGGGTGGGGGCGGGTATGCAGGAGGGAAAAATTCAGACCTGAAAATAAAATAAAATTGAATTAAAAAAATTGTTTGGGTGTTACTTCTTTTAAGAGACATCTCTAGATTCCACTCATTAGTCCTCTCCAAGACACTTCCTTATCTGAAATTGCATTATATTTACTTTGTATTTGTGTGTCATAAGCCACACTATCTCTCCCTCACCTCACCCTCCATCAATAAAATATAATCTCTATTAGTCCAGGAATGTTGTATTCACAATGCTTAACATGAAGTTCTGATAACCTTGTTCATGTAATTCATCTTCTTGTGGAGGGTGGGAAGAAATTGCCCATCTCTTCATAAGCTGCTAGGATTTGGTGTTTTCATCAATTTCCTGAGGCAAGAAAATATGACATTGTTTTGAGAATCTGACTGAACCATAAAAGGAGCTAGGAAAGGAGAAGAGAGGAACCACTGAGAGCCTTAAACATAGAACAAATACTTGTGGAAATGAATGAAATAAAAAAAAACCTTATACTGAACTTTCTGGAGGTGTCATGTTTAGTACTCCATGTTCAAACCCACACTTGGTCAGGACCTAACTTTGACTTTCCTGGGGCACTCCTAAACAAAAGCCTCTGTCCTCCTACTCAGGGATAAATGGTGGCTTTTATTTTAGCTTGACAGTTACTTACAGGTAAGCTTTGTCACTCTAAATACTTGTATCTCTTTTGTGATCACTTCTAGTCTAGATAATAGAAGCAATTTCACTAAGTGCTTACTCACTGTGTATCTGTGCCTGAACTTGCAGGCTCCATCAGAATATTCTCATCATTTGCCCAATCTTCTTCTCCAAATCTTAGCATCTCAAGATGCTAAGAAATCATCCCCTCTCTGCCCCCGCACCTTTCAAATCTGTTTGTTGACTTTCACCTTAAAAACTGTCTAATGTGCTGATCTCTCCTTCAGCTGTGTGGGAGGTTGAGGAAGAAAGTATACCTTCTGCGACATCTGTCTACTCATGAGGGTCTGATAACCTTGTTCATATAATTCGTCCTTTTGGGCAGGGTGGGAGGAAATTGCCCAGAAGTGCATAAACTGCTGGGATTTGGAGTTTAAATAAATTTTCTAAAGCAAAGGAATATGATGACATTTTGAGACTGTGGCTGGACCAGGAAAGGACCAGGGGAAAGAGAAGAAAGGAAACACTGATAGGAGAGAGAGTAGTACTCAGAGCCTCCCTCCAGCACCCCAGGAGCGCAAAGCTTAGGAGAGTGAAGCTAAAAGGGAACTAACAAAGCCCATGAAATAAGATCTGATGTAGCAGTTTTAACTGCAGCCAGAAATATAGTTTCTCTCTTTCCAGACCACAAGGAAATAAAGGCAAAACCAGAAGGGAAAGTCAGAGGTATAAAGTACTCCAATTAATTGTGTCTAATCACTTACTAAACTATTGCTATTCCCCGCTATATGTGACTGGTGCCCATTTCCCAGTGAATGTCTTTATTCTGTTATAAATTGTGGTTTATGGAACTAATTTTAGTCCTCATGCACTCCTGTGCCTCAACCAACCATGCAGTAGGATTTTCTTGCCTCAAGAGATGAAGAAAAACTTGAAATCTCAGAAAATCTATGAAAATATAGGCCACTCTTCCCCTGCCTAAAGAATATTAACCAAATGACTCCACAATTCTGGATTCTCACTTCGCCTTGCTCCCACTTTTTCAAATCAGAAGTAAAAATAGTTTATTGCCATGAAGCTGAGGAAGCCTATGAAATTTTTATCCAAAGACACAGGGTAAAATGTGAACATGATATAACAAATTTTAAAATAGCTATCATTTATATAAAACTTGATTCTCACAACAGCCCCATGCAGTAGGTGCAATTATTATACACATTTTACAGATGAGGAAACTGAGGGTGTCAAGGGGCTTGTCCTGGGTCACAAAATTAAAAAGGGTTTAGGATAAGATTTGAATTTAGTCTTTCTGACACCAAATTCAGTTCTCTAAATATTATGGCACATTGAATGCCGAACTCAAAGCATGAGTGACAGTGAAAATCCCGTTTAGGGCCTCTAGCCACTTTTCTGATAAAGCAACAGATGTCCCTCTAACACATTATTCAAACTTTAAATGCTTTCCTTTCTTCTCTACAGTTATATGTTCCCTCAATTCCTAAAAAGGGGATATAATTGCTTTCGTGTTGGCGTTTCTCAGTTTGTCTCCTAGATATATAGCCCAAGCAAATTGAGACAACAAATCTATCATCATTAGAATTTACTCACAACTACTATGCTGCTTAGAACAGAGCCAAGACCCTAATTTTGTCTGCTACATGAATATCAAAAAGGATTTTTTCCTTTGGGTTTCTATAAAGTTTCTTTCCTAAATGTTTTATAACTTTTAAAATTGGTACCCTGAGCAGGATGATGCAATATATGTAGCAATCCAGAATGTTTCCAGTCTCAAACATTCTGATTTTTCTGAAGCATCTGAACAAATAAAAATACATCATTCTCAGCTATCAGATTTCCTGTGAATTATAATGAGCTCCAAACTCAGTATTTTCTTTTTAATTTTATTTAATTGATTAATTAAGAAAAATTTTCCCTGTTTTCATGATTCATGTTCTTTCTCTCTTCTCCTCCCAACTCCTTCCCATAGCCAACACGCAATTCTACTGGATTTTACATGTGTCATTGATCAAGACCTATTTCCATATTATTGATATTTGTACTATGATGATCATTTAGAGCCTTCATCCCCATCATATCCCTATGGATCCATGTGATCAAGCAGTTGTTTTTCTTCTGTGTTTCTACTCTCACAGTTCTTTCTCTGGATGTGGATAGCATTCTTTCTCATAAGTGCCTCAGAATTGTCCTGGATTATTGCATTGCTACTAGTAGAGAAGTCTTTTACATTCAGTTGTGCCACAGTATATCCATCTCTGTGTATATGGTTCTCCTGGTTCTGCTCCTTTCACTCTGCATCAATTCCTGGAGGTCTTTCCATGCCACATGGAATTCCTTCAGTTCATTATTCCTTTGAGCACAATAGTATTCCTTCACCAGCAGATACCACAATTTGTTTAGCCATTCCCCGATTGAAGGGCATCCCCTCATTTTCCAATTTTTTGCCACCATAAAGAGCACGACTATAAATATTTTTGTACAAGTCTTTTTCTTTGTTATCTCTTTGGGGATATAAACCAAGCAGTGCTATGGCTGGATCAAAGGACAGGCAGTCTTTTAAAGCCCTTTGGGCATAGTTCCAAATTGCTATACAGAATGGTTGGATCATTTAACAACTCCACCAGCAATGCATTAATATCCCAATTTTGCCACATCCCTTCCAACATTTATTATTTTCCTTTACCTGTCATGTTAGCCAGTCTACTAGGTGTGAAGTGGTACCTCAGACAAACTCAGTATTTTCTTGAAAAATCAGGAGAGTAGGACATTTAATTAGTACTTTCCCTAACATATTCTGAGATTATATGCATATGTTGTCTTAAGTAATCTGAAATGTCATAGGATCACATATTTAGCTCTAGAGGAAGACTTAGAGGTCATTTCATCTATTCATCCTCATTTAATAGTTCCACTATATTTTGTCTGGAGTACTACATAGGGGTGTGGACATTACTTTTCAAGAAAGAGGTGTGCTTCAAGAGAAGCCTGGTGAATAGGAAAGAAGATTCAAAAATAATATTACTATTAGCTGAAGGAATGAGAGAGAGATTTGTTTGGAGAAGAAAAGAAAGGGGATATTTAAAGAGTCATAATTTGGAAGAAGGATTAGTTGTGTTCTATGAACCCAGAAGGGCAAAAAAAGGAAACAATAGGTATAAACTGCAGAGCTTTCAGTTTACTGTGATGACAACCTTTCTAATAATCAGAGCTTTCCAAAAATTGAATGGTTTGTCTCAGGACATATATAATTCTTTATTAGAGATATTAATGTAGATGTTAGATGATCATTCTTTGAAAGTTCTGTAGAATTCTTGATCAAGTATGGTTTGTAATAAATAGTGCTTCCAATACTTAGATTCATAATTCTGTGACATCACCAGAGAGAAATTAGTCAGTATTCCTAAGGATTTCAAGTTTCAGGCAAAAGGACTGAAAACTTTAGGGGTGCAGTTGGTGTTTACAGAACTATTGCCAATTGAACACAGGTCATGCAGTAATGAGAAGATTTAAGAGATGAACAGCTGGCTAAAGTGATATTTAGATTTTTTGAACCACAACTTAAAATATGGTGATCAAAGATTATTGACCATTAGTGAAATACACATTAAAATGACTAGAAAAGTAATATCTACTTGTGGTTTTCAGAATTTAATGAAAGCACTATTAAACTTAAAAGGGAGGTAGAGAGGGAAGAAAAAAAAAACTATCCATAAGGTCCCATCAAGATTGGTGCCACAGAGAGCAGGAGGTAGAATGCAGAAAGAATTGATGGAAAGGATCATTAACTCAGAGATAATATTCCAGGTCAAAAGAGTTCCAGGAGTTTGCTGAACCTTCTAAATGAACTGGTGCTGCCAGGGAGAGTTAAAGCAATATAAAGGGGTATATATTAAAATCATATTGGGGAATGAAGTGGATCAAAGAAAATATAGTATTTGTTGGTTTTTTGGCTTGAGGATAGATAGGTTGATGATAATAGATGGTGAAAAGAGAGGTGAACTACTTTATTCCCATTTTGCTTCTTCACTTCACCCTCTTCTAAGGACAATGGTCCTTGGTTTCGGAAGTATAGAACAGAAGTAGTTAGCAGGGAGAGGAAAGGCAAAAATAGTTATATAGGATATACTTTCTTTCCTCTATGTATATAATTCACAAAGTCTAGATGAATTGGGTCAACCTATGGTTGCTGAGCTGCTCTTGGTAAGCATTAAAAGGCTACATAGAAATATTATAGGATTGGAGAAAGGCAAATATTTTCCTAATTTTTGAAAAGAAATGAGTGAGTTTTGGGAATAGGATCAAGTCTCTCAAATAAGGAAATAAATTTGACTTGAATTCCTGGCAAATCCTAGAAGACCTTATTAATGGAGGGTTTGTGAGCAGTAATGACAAAGCTCTAGAAAGGTTTCATCAAGTAGAGGTGATACCAACTTTTTTTCCTTTTTTTCTTTTTAACAGGGTAACCCTAGGCAAGACAATTAATGTCTCAATGTTGTCAAACAAATATTATGAATTGGAAGGAAGTTTCTGATCTCAATTAGTAGAGGAAGTTTTCCTCACTGAGAGTCTATCAACTGAAAGAAAAAAAAAAACAGGTCCAGATCAAAACAAATGAGCAAAAAGAAACTAGATTGGTATATTTGGGTTAATGAACTAACTATAAAGAGTTCATTAAGATTTTAGCAAGTACTTGGCATGCTTTTATGTTATCTTTGTAGACAAGATGGAAAGATATGAGTTGGGTAATAATAATCTTTGGTGGATTCCAAGTTGTTTTAAGGACCAGATCTAAAGGATAGGCATTAATGGTTCAGTGATGACTTGGCTTGGAGGGAAACTCTAGAAGATAGTCCCAGCTATCTGTTGGGTCTGTGCTCTTCAATAATTTTATCAGTGACTTGGATGAAACCATAGATGGCACATTTGTCTAATTTGAAACTGATATACAATGACAGTCAACATATAAAAGGATTTAGTCAGGTTATTAAAAAGTTATGAATTGAATAAGATGAAATTTAATTAGGATAAATATAAAATCTAATTCAAAATCTTGTTCATTGCCATTAATTCATGTAGGATTAAGGAGAAACAACCAGATATTCCTTATGAAAATGATATGGGGATTTTAGAAGAATTTTAGCTCAATGAGAGTTGATAGTCCAACATGGTAGTCAAAATAATCATTGCTACCCTAAGTGGCATTCAGAGGTATCCATATCAAAGGAGATAGTTCTTCTCATATTCTGCTTTGCTTAGGGAACAACTGGTCACTGTGTTCATTTCTAAGCATTGAATTTTGACATAGGACAACTACAACACATTCAGAAGAAGGTGGGAGGTCTAGGGAACATTCATTGACTTAAGGAACTTGGGATATTTCGCCTACAGAAGACACAATTTAGGAAGTACATGATAGTTGTCTTCAAATATGGGTTCTTATGTTGAAAAAGAACTAGATTTCTCTTGGCTGGCCTATCAAGAAACAACTAGGGGGCATTATTACAAGAGATTAAGAAGATTTATATATAATATTTGGGGAAAATCCCATTATAAATAAAAATTAATCTGGAAGTTTATTACCAGATTTATAAGCATTTATTAGTAAAGAGAGAGTAATAGATAGTAAAAGATCGAGTAACAGATAGAACTCAGAGACAAACATCAGCCCAGAGGCAGGTAAAGCAGCAAAAAGGACACTCTTCTCTTTTTAAATACTCTCACTTCTTAAATACTCTATTTCTTCTGTGTTGATGTTGCACTGGATCTGGCACATAGACACTCATGATGCTCATGATGATTCCAGAAGATGCCATGGGATGCCAGCATCAGGCCATCAGGTCCTCAGACACTACACATGATTCAGTGACTCTTATGTCCTGCCACTAGGGCATGCAGGACCCAAATCCCCTAAATAATTTACTTCACACACTTCACAGCAATTAGAGTTATTCTAAGACTGAAAGGACTGCTTCAGTGGGTTTCCCCTAACTCACTGGGACCAAAAGCAAATACTTTAAAGAAGACACTAAGTAGAGCCGTGAACAGAATACTGGACCTCATTTTATTGATCCACACAAAACTTTCAATGTATTAACTTATTTTGCTGTCATTGAGAAGGGCAAGAATATTAGACTGATGCTCATGACTTCAACAATTTGGACTTTGTTGGCTGTCTCTTGGGAGGCACTTCATCAAGAGCAAATAAAAATGAGCAGTGTGGAAATTCCTTAAGACCATGTGATTATTGGCAGAGGGAATCTTTAATTTTCACAAGTCTGTCTGAACACTTCAGAGAGGCACTTAGCTATTCAGATTAGAAGGATGATAAATAAATGGATTCTTAAGTGTAGCAATGGGAAGAAAATTTGTCTCAAAATTACCCTTGTATTGTAGGAAGCATCATTTTTCCCCACTTAGCAAAATTCAGTGGCAGCTAGTGTTCAGAGAGTAAACAGGGGTCTACCTCTTCATGACACAACTATATTCCTTCCAGCTCTCTACTCTTCACTGTCACTTCCCATTATGATCTGCCTCCCCTTTTCCTGATTTTCTCTCTCTCTCTCTCTCTCTCTCTCTCTCTCTCTCTCTCTCTCTCTCTCTCTCTGTCTCTCTCTGAAAAAATAACGAAATAACATAATAATAATAAAAATAATAAAATAACCAAAAAAATTCTTGCAGTCACTACCTTATACTTCCATTTTACCCCTTAATCCAATTAGTCACTGCATTTAAGAAAACCCTTCTGAAGGACAGGATTTACTACTTGGACAGCAGGTCTGTTCTTCCATTGCTTCAGGTCTAGAGAACAACCACACTAACCATGGAATGAAATGGTCCTAAACAAAACTAACTAAAGGCAATAATTTTATAATCATGATTAATTAAAAAGAAAAGAAAAAAAAGATTGACTTCTCTAGGAATTTTCCTGATACGTTTTTGGCCCTTTAGGCCTTGTTATCTTTTTATTTAAGATACAAATAAGAATTAGAGCCAAACATCTTACACATGGGAGTGAAGCACAGGTCTGACCTTGACCATACCCTGATCAAGAAGCTTTAGGGGCTCTTTATGGCATCAAGTATAGAAAGCCCTTCACAATCTAGTTTTTCTGTCTTTCCAGTGTGGATTAATTATGATTACCCTTTATTTACTGTATATTTTGGCCTAATTGGATTTCTTGCCATTCCTCTTAAATTATACTCTATGTTCTATCTCTGTGATTTTGAATGGGACATGCCCCTTACCTAGAATATTTTTCCCTTCTCAGCTTCACTTTTTGGAATCCTTGGCCCCTTCAAGGCTTGGTTTATGTGCCTTCCTCCTCAATTCATTTGTATATGTACAATGATGCATATAGTGCACATATGTGAATATGCTTGTAATGTGTGTACTTATGGAAACACATTAATATAACACACACAAATATATGTATATGTATATATGTGTAATACATTTAAGGCAGGGAGGCAAAGTACCAACAATTGGAGGAATAAAAAAAAAGAGGTTTCTTAAACTGATCCTTAAAGGGGCCTAAGGATTCCAAGATTTGAAGCTACAAAGAAAAAATATTATAAATATGGGGTACATCCAATGCTCCTATGCAAAGTCACAGAAGTAGGATATGGAATATTATTTATTTTTATGTCATGTGTAATATATTTAAAACATACTAAATAATATTTAGCATAGCATGCCCACAGTAATAGAATTGTGTATAATATATTTAATTCATATATAATGATATATGATATTTATATATACCATTTCCCTGCCAAAACGAGTTCCTTGGCTGCTTTTCCTTTGTATCCTAATGTCCAAACCAATGTTTGACAGTAGCATCCTTTAATAAATTCTTCAGGAATCATATTGAATAATTCTATGATGATTCTATGAATAGAAGGTAATGGCTGGAGGAATCAAGAAAAGATCAACCCTTGATTTTATAAGAAGTTATCTTATAGGGCAGGTGAGCAATTTAGGGCACTTTATCTTCTTTCTGTCTTTTCTGACCATTTAGGTCAATCGTGAAGTACCATCTTTTTAACTGACTTGCATATTTTTACTGATCTGCATAGAAAAGCCTAAGAGCATCAGAAAGGCCAGTGATAGTCCTTGAAACACGGGGAGAATAGCACTGTATCCTCTGTGATCCCTTTTTAGAGAAAATTCTCAGCAATATTCCTTCATTTATTTATTTACATGATTTTTATTTTTTTATCTTGCAGAATATTTTTCCTTGGTTATGTGATCCATGTTCTTTCCCTCTCCCCCCAGCCCCCCACCCTGCCCGTAGCCAATGCTCAGTTCCACTGGGTTTTACATGTATCATTGATCAAGATCTATTTCCATATTACTGATAGTTGCACTGGAGTGATTGTTTAGAGTATACATCCCAAATCATGTCCCCATCAACCCATGTGTTCAAGCAGTTGTTTTTCTTCTGTGTTTCTCCTCCCACAGTTCTTCCTCTGAATGTTGATAGCATTCTTTCTCACAAGTCCCTAAGGATTGTTCTGGATCCTTGCATTGCTGGTAGCAGAGATGTCCATTGCAATTGATTGTACCACAGTGTATCTGTCTTTGTGTATAATGTTCTCCTGGTTCTGTTCCTTTCTTTTTTGTTTAATATTTTATTTTTTTGAAAACATTTCCATGGTTACATGATTCATGTTCTTACTTTCTCCTTCACCCCCCAAGCCCCCCCCAATACCCTACACACATTTCCACTGGTCTTAACATGTGTCATCCATCAAGACTTATTTCCATATTATTGATAGTTGCATTGGTGAGGTAGTTTAGAGTCTACATCCCCAATCATGTCCATCTCAACCCATGTGTTCAAGCAGTTGTTTTTCTTCTGTGTTTCCTCTCCTGTAGTTCTTCCTCTGAATGTGGGTAGCATTCTTTTCCATGAATCACTTAGAATTGTCCTGGGTCATTGCATTGCTGCTAGTACAGAGGTCCATTACATTCAATTTTACCACAGTATATCAGTCTCTGTGTACAAGGTTCTTCTGGATCTGCTCCTTTCACTCTACATCACTCCTAGAGGTCATTCCAGTTCACATGGAATTCCTCCAGTTTATTATTCCTTTGAGAACAATAGTATTCCATTATCAGCATATACCACAATTTGTTCCACCATTCCCCAAGTGAAGGGCATACCCTCGTTTTCCAGTTTTTTGCCACCACAAAAAACACAGCTAAAAATATTTTTGTACAAGACTTTTTTCCTATCATCTCTTTGGAGTGCAAACCCAACAATGGTATGGCTGGATCGAAGGGCAGGCAATCTTTTAGAGCTCTTTGGGCATAGTTCCAAATTGCCATCCAGAATGGCTGGATCAGTTCACAACTCCACCAGCAAAGCATTAATGCCCCAATTTTGCCACATCCCCTCGAACATTTATTACTCTCCCCTACACTCATTTTAGCCAATCTTCTAGGTATGAGGTGGTACATCAGAGTTGTTTTGATTTGCATTTCACTAATTATGAGAGATTTAGAACATTTTATCATGTGCTTATTGATAGTTTTGATTTCTTTATCTGAAAATTGCCTATTCATGTCCCTTGCCCATTTATCAACTGGGGAATGGCTTGACTTTTTAATACAATTGATTTATCTCCTTGTATATTTGAGTAATTAGACCTCTGTCAGAGATTTTTGTTATAAAGATTTTTCCCCAGTTTGTTGTTTCCCTTCTGATTTTGGTTGCATTGTTTCTGTTTGTACAAAACCTTTTTAATTTAATATAATCAAAATTATTTATTTTATATTTTGTAATTTTTTCTAACTCTTGCTTGGTTTTAAAATTTTCCCTTTTCCATAGATCTGATAAGTATATTATTCTGTGTTCACTTAATTTACTTATAGTTTCCTTCTTTATATTCAAGTCATTCATCCATTCTGAATTTTCTTAATGTAGGGTGTAAGATGTTGATCTCAACCTAATCTCTCCCATATTGTTTTCCAATTTTCCCAACAGTTTTTGTCAAATAGTGGATTTTTGTTCCAAAAGTTGGGCTCTTTGAGTTTATCATACATTGTTTTGCTGATGCCACTTACCCCAAGTCTATTCCACTGATCCTCCCTTCTGTCTCTAAGCCAGTGCCATATTGTTTTGATAACTACTGCTTTATAGTATAGTTTAATATCTGTTACTGCTATGCCACCTTCCTTCATAGTTTTTTTCATTATTTCCCTTGATATTCTTGATCTTTTGTTCTTCCAAAAAATTTGTTATAGTTTTTTTTCTAATTTAGTAAAAAAGTTCTTTAGAAATTTGATAGGTATGGCATTAAATAGGTAAATTAATTTGGGTAGAATGGTCATTTTTATTATGTTAGCTCATCCTACCCATGAGCAATCAATGTTTTTCCAATTGTTTAGATCTAGCTTTAATTGTTTGGAAAGTGTTTTGTAGTTGTTTTCATATAATTGCTGTGTTTGTTTTGGTAGATAGATTCCTAAGTATTTTATATTGTCTAGGGTGATTTTAAATGGTGTTTCACTTTCTACCTTTTGCTGTACTGTGTTGGAAATATATAGAAATGCTGCTGATTTATGTGCATTTATTTTGTATCCTGCAACTTTGCTAAAGTTGTTGATTATTTCTACTCACTTTTTAGTTGATTCTCTAGAATTTTTTAAGTAGACCATCATATCATCTGCAAAGAGTGATAGCTTAGTCTCCTCATTGCCTATTTTAATACCTTCAATTTCTTTTTCTTCTCTAATTGCTATTACTAATGTTTGTTTTAAATCAGTCCCCCTTGTCCCCTCCCTTGGTTTACGTCCCTTTCCAACCCCTCCCTATTATTCCTCTCTTTTTATTTTTTAAGGCCTAATGAATTCCCTCCCCCTTCATCCCCTACTTTTTTGACCTCCCTACTCCCCTACTCCCCTTGGTTTAGTCCTTCTGACTTTCTCAGTAGAGTTAGATAGGATTCTATATCCTAATGGATATAGCTACTCTTCCCTCTCAGAGTTAATTTAGCTCTCTTCCTCTCCTTCTTATAATAGTATTCATCCCCTCCCCTTCCCATTCCCTTTTTGTGTGGTATAGAATATCCTATTTTTCTTATTCAAGTTTCTCTTGGTGCCATCTACTATTCACCCCTCTCTTTCCCATCCACCCCCATATCATCTTAGACCATTTAGTACTCCAACCTCTCCCTGTGAATAATTCTTCTAATTACTATAATAATTGGCACTATAATAGTGAATACAGTTCACTACAGAGAATTATACATAACATTTCTCCATGTAGGAATAGAAATGATTTGATCTTATTGAAGCCCTTAAAAAGTCAAATTTAAAAATAAGATTTTTCTTTCTTTCCCCTCTGTTTCTTATTTTCCTTTTCATGTTTCTGTTGGTTTTTGTGGTTGTATATCAAACTTTCCATTTAGTCTTGGTCTTTTCTCTGCAAATACTTGGAAATCTTTTATCTTGTTGAATGCCCATACTTTCCCCTGGAAGTATATTGTCAGTTTTGATGGGTAGGTGATCCTTGGTTGTAGACCCAATTCTCTTGCCTTTCTGAATATCAGATTCTGAGCCTTGTGGTCTTTTAGTGTGGAGGCTGCCAGATCCTGTGTGATCTTGATTGGTTCTCCTTGATATCTGAATTGTCTCTTTCTGGCTTCCTGTAAAATTTTTTCTTTTACTTGGAAGTTCTTGAATTTAGCTATTATATTCCTGTTGTAATAATGGGGTAATGTGGCTGATAACGATGGAGCTAATGGTACAAGAGAGTCTCCTGGCCAGGGAGCTGTAACTACTGTAGCTGGTGATTTGAGACTACCAAGGATGTGTAGCCTGATCTGTGATGCCCAGTCAGTCTCCCTGCTATCTGTAGTCTCCTCTAAGGTGGAGAGTGAGGAGCCCCTCCCTGCTGGAGTCAAAGCAGTACTCAACAGGAAGTGAAGCTCACACACTTCCTGAACAAAATGGATGCTTGCCCAGGACTTCCTTTGGAGTCAAGTGGTTGCTATTCTCCCCTCCCCTTGACCCCTTAGGCCAGGATGATGTTATAAATAATTACTGAAGCTCCCAGTTTCAGGCTAAGGGTTTATTTAAACATGGAAGGGGAAACTGAGGAAAGAGGGTTTAGGGTCTGAAGAAGCTGTTGCTAAGGGTGACCGGCCAGTGTTGGCAATTGACCTCGAAGGTAAGCTCAGGCTGAGGGAACCAGCCCCTTAGCCAGAGATAATTTACACTGCCCTGATGTTATGTGGTCCACCAGCTAGACAGATGAAGTTGACAAATTGGTTTAGGGGTGTCCCTGTTGCTAGGCTGACCTAATCTAATTTCCTGCCCATGATCCATAACCAAACCTCCCTTCTACTTCCCTTCAACCTCCCTTGCCCCTCCCAATGTCTCCAAGGGGAAGTCAGGGGTAGCTGGGTGTCTGGGTTAGGTCAAGGAAATAAGAACCCCCAGGTTGGTTCTGCAGGGGTATTTATAGTCCCAGCTCAGACTGTCAGGTCTTGGGACTGGCACTTGCTGGGCCAAAGTTCCATTCTCCTAACTGACAGGATTGCTTAGGGTAATTTTGCAAATGCAAGAGACCTTGCATAAATCCTGCATTATACTGTGGTTTGTCTTTTGAGGGTTTAGTGTAGAGCAGGGGTCTGCAACCTTTTTGGCTGTGAGAGCCATAAACACCACATTTTTAAAAAAATCTAATTTCCTGAGAGCCATACAATATGTTTAACACTGAATACAAGTAAATATGTGCATTTTATGTAAGAACTACACATTTAAAGTACAATAAGTCTGAACTATTTTAGTAACGTTATTATGTGCTAACAATGATGAATAAAGTACATTAATGTGACTTCCGGTGCTGCATGGTTTTGCTGATTATTAATCAAAAAACAAGACTTAATGGGGCACTGTAGTACTGATATAACTGTACACATACATATAAAACTCCTTTACACTAAGAAAATTGCTGAAATAAAGAGAGAAAAATTCAGGGAAGAATACTTTTTCCTCTCCCTCTCTCAAGTCAGGCAACAGGAGAAGAAAAAGCTGCCGGCCTGCTGGTTAAGCCATTTGGCCACATAAATTAAGTAGGAGATCAGGAGATTACAGAAAATAACATGACTTGTGTGCAGGCATTAGTAAGTAGTGGGGGAGGAGGGTACCTTTTCATGGAAAACTGGCCAGGACACATCACACACATTTCCTGGTTCAGGTGTTTATCAGTGCTGCCTACTCAATCATTTTGTATCAAATGAAACAACTACTGGGGAGAAATGCTTCTCACTAATGAAGCATATGTAAAGATGTAATCTGACTATAGTTCCCCTTTAAAAGCAGGTAGAAAAGTTAAAAACAATAACAATCCCACAAATAGGGAGTCCAGACCCCATGAATGCACTAAGATAAAGCCATGTAAATCAGAGGCAGAAAGGTAGAGAATGTAGACAAAAGTGATCAATCACTATACAGAACCCCAAGATGTCAGTAACAGGTATGGAAAGAGTAAAAGGAGGGCAGAAGGAAGAACACACAGCACACCTACCAAGCCTAACTAAAGACCAGGATTCATCTCGTGTGGCAATATCAATGAGGGAGCCTTCTGTCTTAGAAGATAGTTGTGGTACAGAAAGGATCACATGATATATCACGTGACACATGATGTCATGTGTAAACTGTTAGTTACTGTGCTGTTGTTGACTTTATGGCTCCTGCAGAAAGAGCCATATCTGGCCCTCAAAAGAGCCAGATATGGCTTGAGAGCCATACATTGCCAACTCCTGGTGTACAGGGTGATCTATAGATCCTTTCAATGTCTATTTTGCCCTCTTGTTGAAGAACATCAGGGCAGTTTTGTTGGATAATTTATTGTAATATGGAGTCCAAATTTCTTTTGATTTCTGCTTTTTCAGGAAGACCAATGATTCTCAAATTCTCTCTTCTTGACCTGTTTTCTTGGCCTGTCAATTTCTCAGTGAAATATTACATATTTCCTTCTATTTTATCAGTCTTTTGACTTTGCTTTATTTGTACTTGCTGCCTTGAGAGATCATTGGTTTCTACTTGCCCAATTCTGGTCTTTAGAGACTGGTTTTCTCCTATAATCTTTTGATTTTCCTTTTCAATTTGGTCTATTCTGTTTTTCATGGTCTCCTCCAATTTGCTTATCATTTCATTTGATTTTGGGGCATCTTTCTCCAATTGGGAGTTTCTTTCTTTTATCCTGTTAATTTCTTTTTGAGCTATTTCCCACTTTTCTTGCCAAATCTCTTCCATCTTTCTCATAATCTCAGAATTGAACTCTTCAAGAGCTTGTGACCAGTTTTCAATTTGGGGGGAAAGTTTGGATGTGATTACTTGTTTTTTTTCCTCTGCTGTTTGCTCTGTTGTCTGGATTTTTTTCTGTGTAAAAGTTTTTGAGTGTTAAAGATTTCCTCTTGATCTTTCTCTTTGGAAATTCTTGTGCATGGCTCGCCATTATTATTATTATTATTATTATTATTATTATTATTATTATTATTATTATTATTATTATTATTCTGTTTTCCTTTCTCAGTCTGAAGTCTGGGTGAGGCAGACAGACTCTCTGCCTTTTACACTGTGGAGCAGTTTTTGCCTGAGTCACAGTGCCGTGCGGCCCTCTCAGCTTTATCCTCCAGCCCACAGTCCTTCTGTGCCCTTTAGACTCCTGGGGTCTCAAATCTAACTGTCTCAGGGTCAAGCCTCCTAGTGGTCCCTTTGCTTGCTTCTTTGCCGGAGCCTCCATTAACAGTCTCAGGGAGCTGCTTCCACAGTCATGCAACCCTCCACACTGGGTCCCCACTCAAGGTCTTTGCCTGAGCTCAAGGTCTGTGCTCAAAGTCTGTGTTCTTTAGCCTCTTGGGGTCTTACATCTTGCTGCTCTCAGGCCCTGGTGATCCCAGGTAGCTGCCAAGAACTTAATGAATGCCCCAAACTTGTTCTAACTCTTGTGCGCTGGCTTTGGCACTGTAGGTGGTGTGGGGGTGGGGTTGGGGGGTTTGCTCAGCTCGAGTCTTAGTGAGAGCTATTTCACCCCCTTATAGCATGGAAATGCCTCAATCCCTTGTATCTTCAATGCTGTGCCCTGTTGTGGGGTCCCTTCTTTCGTTCATCTGGATTTGTTTTTATGTCCCCTTGAGGAATCCTATATGTGGGTTAGGAGAGGTTAAGCACGCTACTTCTACCATGCTGCCATCTTTACCAGTTCTGCTCCTTTCACTCAGCATCAATTCCTGGAGATCATTCCAGTTCACATGGAATTCCAGCAGTTCATTATTCCTTTAAGTACAATAGTCTTCCATCACCAACAGATACCTCAATTTGTTCAGCCATTCCCCAACTGAAGGGCATCCCTTCATTTTCCATTTTTTTGCCACCACAAATAGTATGGCTATTAATATTTTTGCACAAGTCTTTTTCCCTATGATCTCTTTGGGGTATAAACCTAGCAGTGGTATGGCTGGATCAAATGGCAGTCTTTTAAAGCCCTTTGGGCATAGTTCCAAATTGCTGGATCAGTTGGATCAGTTCACAACTCCACCAGCAATGCATTAATGTTCCAATTTTGCCACATCACCTCCAACATTTATTACTTTCCTTTTAGCAATATTCTTTCAGAATAAGTAGCATTTTTAATTTTGCTGCAGTTCATGGAAAAGTTTAGTCATGAAAACATTTTAAAGGTGTTACTCTGTATTTCTTTTGGCATTTTTGCTTTGTAAAATATCCAATCAATCTCATCTTTTCAATGATTTTAGCAAAACAAAATATATGAACTAGATACAAAAGCTTAGGAAATCATAAATATTCTTTACTTCTCTGTTCAAATAACTGAAAAATTTAAACATGGAGAAGGATGAAGGAGAGGGAGTAGGGACAATGGGCAAGGAGTCTTCTGCCCAAAAGATAGGGTATTCTGTTCCTTTCATATAGTAAGTACTTAATAAATTCTATGTCATTCTTGATTCAAGATAATTTTCCTTCACCAGAGAAACTAATCCCATTAAAATTGCATGAGATCCTGTGAATGTATGGAGTTCTTTCTTTGAGTCTTGTCTATCTGGAAGCCAGCTTTGTGTCTGGACAGAACTTGTAGCCATAAATGGGATGAAATAAAAATTATCTTTTTTCTACTTTTTCCTTATTTATCTGTACTTTTATAATGGGTTTTGTTTCCAGATAAACATAAACTATTTTATTGCATTCTGAGTGAGTAGACCCTGGACAAATCACTTAACCTTGTTTGCCTCAGTTTCCTCATTTGTAAAATGAACTGGAGAAGGAAATGGCAAATATCTCCAGTGTCTTTGCAAAGGAAACACCAAATAGGGTTGATATTCGATACCAATGAAAACAGCTAAACAAGACCAAATGAGAGGCACTTATAGATAAATAGCTATAGATTTAGCCTAGAGCCTTTGTTGAAATGTTCTTTTTCTCCATCCCTTACCCCTTTCCCTCTCCAAAGAGCAGTTTCACAAGCAGGAATACTCATTGGGAAACGAAAAATGTTCTAAACAAATTAATGTTATTTAAAAAAGAAAAAAAGGAAACTATCTATGACACCCACTCTTCATTCACATGGCTATTTCATCACTATGGAATTTAATAAAAATAGAATCCCTGTAATATGTAACTTTATACCTCATGTTCTGACCACCCCATTTAGGGGCACATTGTGTTGTTCCCAAAGGTCAGTTTTCATCCATTGAAGCATTTCCTGGACTCAAATCCCAGGTGCCTTTTATTAAAACATAGTTACACTGTTCAGGCAGAAATTTTTACTTACAGTGTATTGATTCCTTATAATAACACTAGGTAGGTGAGACGCCCTACAAATCCACTTCTAAGTCAAGTCACCTGGGAGCCAGGTAGCAAATTTCATTCCACCACAGGCTCCTGAAGATGCTTAGTCTAGAGTTTTCTCTGACTCTACAGTAGTTGATATTTCAATTACTTTGGGACATTCATATAACAAAGATCAGTCAGTTCCCTTTAAAGATACACATTCACCAGTAATTGCCATCCTAGAGAGTGAATACCTAGGAAAAGTTTTTTTTTCCTCTAATATTTTTAACCTCTTCAATGCTTGTTTCTTATTGTACATTAATGTCATACAGTCAGTGTTTTGGTTGCTTTAATCAAAAATATTTCAAAATCACAGCTTAATGAGATGGGTTGAAAAATTATTTAGAATTAGTATACTGAGGAGTTTTGTAAAACCCTAATAACATAACACATTTAACAATGAATCTAATTATCAAATAAATGTTGTTAAACTGCAGAAATATTAAAGTTGGAAAGAATGCAAAAAAAAACAAACAACTAAATCAATTTAATTTCATGAGTTCTGCCTATAAGTAAAAAGCCTAGGGAACTTCTTTGCCATTCATGAGAGACTTTAAAACCTTGGAGTCATTTTTAACTTTTCCACCTTTTGATAGACCCTACACATTCAATCCATTGTTAAGTCTCCTCACTTCTACTTTTACAATATCTATTTAACTCCCCATCAACATCTCTCTCTCTCTCTCTCTCTCTCTCTCTCTCTCTCTCTCTCTCTCTCTCTCTCTCTCTCTCTCTCTCTCTCTCTCTCTCATTATATATAGTATATGTCAGGGACAAGTCTCGATTGCAGCTCTTTCTGAATCATAAACTACTGTGTCACAATGTCTCAAAATCAAACAATAATACTGTTCCACATAATGAGTGATACCTATAACCTCTGTTGCCAAGGCAGCTAAAATGGTCGATTACTTAAGGTTTTGAATTCTGAGCTGCAGTAGGCTATGTTAACCAGGCATATGCCTTATATTAGGCTTCAATATTTGATAACTGTAGAGTAAGAGGATGGAGAACTGAGAAGTATGACACTGGGCTGCCTAAGGAACAGCATACTGGCACAAGTTGGAAATGAAATAAGGCAAAGAAAGCTCTTATGCTTTGATAAATATTGAGATTATATCAAAACTAGCCATTATACTTCTAGTCTGGTTGGAATACAAAACAAAACAAAACAAAATCTCAAAAAATTTAATAATGAAAATTTTTCTATAAAGAAAACTAGTGTCTATTCAAATGATAACACATTTTCTTCTTGGATTTCCTTATTAGTTACTGTTTTTATTCTGATAAAAATTTATACCTGAAGATAGTTCATATTCTTTTTAATCCAGTTCACTTCTCAAATGTAAGCTCAATGAGACTGAATTCTAGTCGTGAGTTGATTTTTAACTTTGCATGAGTCAATTTCTTTTTTTCCCAATTAGTTCAGAAGCTCTAGCAGGAGGAAAGCTTATGTTCCTTTGTATATCCTCCTAGTGCCTAGTGTACTTTTATGGACTCATTAGACACTCAATAAACACTAAATGAAGAAAGAAGGAAATGAAGTCATATAACCTTCAGAACATTATTGCTAAATGGTATCTCTGGAGCCTAAAAATATTTGTTAATATAGTCTTCAAAGATACATAACCATAAAGTAACTTAGACACTGAATTCAACAATTATTAACTGTGTCCCTTACTATAACTGAGACTTTGTGTTGGATACTACGGGAGATATGAAGAAGGAAGAGACTTCATTTTTTGCCTTCAAAGTGTTTATAACCTTTCAGAGAAGGCATGACATGTATAGCAGGAGGAGGTAACAGATACATGACAGAGGACAGAGAGAAGCAAAAGCCTATGGAATTAAGATCAATAATTAGTTTATACACAAAGTACAGAAAACAATATTTACTCAACTGTTCTACTAAAAGAATTCAGATAAAATGGGAAATAATTCTGGTTTCAGTCTTCTCACATTTGACTCATTTGATTTCTGATTCCTTTTTGCTAGGCATTTGTTTAGAAAACAAGAAACAATTTCCTGGGGGGAAATATCTGTGTCAGAATAAGTATTCTTAAAACATGACTTTTATTTTAAAGATACTTCAAATTAGCCACATGCAGTGGTTGCATTTAGATATAATACATGCTGTTGAGTTGTCTTATTTAGATTGCATTGTGCATCTATACACAGCTACTTCACACAGGGTTATCATTTAAATAAAGCCATAAAATAGAATGTCAGTACTGTGGTATTCAAAATGCATTTACTAAGGAAAACTTGATTATAATTTAAAGTTCAATTCATCATTTTACCTACATTCAGTAATAAGTTTTTAAATTGCATCATTATGTTTAATTTTCTTAGTTAAGCACTCCTTTCACACTTTGAGGCCAAAATAATTATAAAGCATTTTACCTCTGTTTTTTACATATTTTTCACAAAAAATAAACAGCATAATTCATTTTAACATAATCTAACCATTCAATGATAAACATTTTTTCAAACTTAGCATGGTTTCCAAGGATAGAATTCAATTTGAATGACAAGAAAATATTATTAAACTGGTAAACTTTCTATTGCATTTCTACACACACAAAAAAAATCAAATAAAACAAAAGACTGGTTTGAAGTGAGGAAGTCATGTGGTAAGAATTAATAATCTTAAAATACCCATGCTCACTATATGAATTTCAGCCCTTTAGGAAATATTTGAATGACCATTTTGTTTTGCACTGTTACTGCAAAAATTTAATTAGCTGCAACATTCTGTACTAAAAACAGCTACCACTTTGATTTCATGCCTGGTGTTAGATTTTCAACATTTAAATTGGCTCATGACTTGCATTTCTTTAGTGTTTACTGAATGAATACCAATTAGATTGTATTCAATTGCTGCAAAAATCATTTTTCCTTCCTTAAGGGTCTATGCTGAAAACCAAAAAACAATGTGAAAAAGAACTGAAGATCCTTTCTGTTTCACATTTGTTCTTTGTGCATCTCTCTCTCCTTCTGTCTCTGCATATTTATTTGTTTAAGCAGAATACTTCCCAACAAGAAATTAATAAATATTATTAATTAACCAAAAGAATGTAAGCTTTTTGAGGATAAAGGAATTTTCTTTTTTCAATCTTCATATCAGTAGAACCTGCCACATGAATTACTCTTTTTAATTGATCAATCAACAAGTATTCCATTAGATACTACAAACAATGCTAGATTCTATGTTCTCTTATATGGACAAGCATGTGCCTATTCTTATCCCAGAAAATGTTTTGTATCAAAGAAATTATTTTCAGGAGAAATAAATTATTGAAGAGATGTTTAAGTTAGTTTTCTTTATTTTTGAAAGCTCTTTCATAGATTTTAGGGCAATTTTCTTGTCTACACAGGCAAAAGGAAGTAGTGAGTCATATAGCTAGGGAATTAAAACAAGTAAGAATGTAAATTATTTACTCAAAACCTTATTTTCCCCCTACTCCTCAATACCAGGTGACAATTCTAAGGAAAAAAATAGTAGCACATTTTTCAGAATTTAAAATTCACTACTAAAGGATATGGAAAAGGCAGGTTACAACTGGGAGAATGTACTGAGAGGGTGAATAGACTGATAATGCACTTTTTCAAATTTTAAAAGTCATGGATATCTAATATTTCAAAAATTTCTTATTAAGTTCAATTTTTAAAAGCATTTCTTTCATTTAAGTTGCCTCTTTACTAAAATATCTGAGGTCACCCAGAAAATCATGAATCCCATAACATGTTTAAATATCAAAAATGAAATGAAAATTCATTTTAATTAGTTTAAGAGTCATTATGAGTAAAAAATACATGTATATATTTTCAAAACTTTTCCCTCAAAACAATATTAACTATCTGTTTTACTCGTTTTACTCACATGATTTAGACCCAAATGACTAAGTAATAGCTACCCTTCAATGTCCATAATAACTAATTTTCAAATTTGTCCATTAGTTGATCCCTTTTTTCTAATCAATTTATTAAATTGAATACCAAATTATTGAGTTAAAATGTGATGCCTTTAGCATTATTATCAATTTAAGGGTGGAAGCATAAGGTGATGAGTGATAGTGACTTAAGGGTAGAAATTGGATTTCACTAGATAGGCAACATTCCCATCAGTTATTCCCTATTAAACATGTCACTCTGTCTCATATCCTGAAAATTTTTACCATTACCAATGGAAATCACCTGGCAACACATTTTTTTTAAAAATTTGTTTTACTCATAAAAATCATGGGACTGGAAATCTCTTTCAAGGGTATCTAATTCACAAGACCATTTCCCAACTTTAAACATATCAGTGACTAAACCTTCTTGTTTAGATGGGAATATATTCTCTATCTAAATATTAAGCAAGAAATTTAAATGATTGTATAAATGAAGTTAAAATGCATAATACTTCTTTTAATTTTCTATTACTGACATTACTGACATTAATACATAGTTGAGGGATATGAAGAACTTTTATTTTCCGTAATAAAATAAGCACATTTTTGGGTAAAGAAATCAAAGCAACATAACTATATGAAAAAAGTTCTAGTTCATTTATTTACTAGAGAAATGCAAATCTTAACAACTCTGAGATATCATCTCATACCTATCACGTCGGTTAAATTAACAAAAGAGCAAAATGACAAATGCTGGAGGGGATGTGGGAAAATAGGGACATTAATTAATTGATTGTTGGTGGAACTGTGAAATGATTCAACCAGGTTGGAAAGAAATCTAGAATTATTCTTAAAGTGTTATAAAACTGTATGCTTTTTGGACCCAACGATACAACTATTAGGTTTATTTCTTGACCTAATCAAGGGGAAAGGAAAAGAAAATGTAAGTTCTAAAATATTTATAGCAGGTCTTTTTGTGATGACAAAGAACTAGAAACTATAGACATGTCCACCAATTGGAGAATAGCTGAACAAGCTGTGGTACATGATTGTAATGGAATATTGTTTTGACACAAGAAATAATGAACAAGATGAGCACAAAAAAACTTGTTAAGACTTAAAATGAAGTGTTGCAAAGTGAAAGTGAACAGAACCAGGAGAATGTTGTTCACAGTACCAACAACAATATATGATGATCAACTGTAAATGAAAACTATTATCAACAAGGCAAGTATCCAGGATAACTCCAAAAGACTCATGATGGAAAAGGATATCTACTACTATAGAAGAAGCAGTCTAAATGCAGATAGAAACAAACTATTCTTCACTTGATTTCCTCCATTAATTTTTATTTAGGGTAAACAACATGTGTCTTGATTCACAACATGATGAACAGGGAAATATATATTATATGATAAAATATGTACAACCTATATACAAGTCTGCTTTCCTGAGGAGGGAGGAGGTCTGGAAAACAGGGAAAAGATTTTAAAGTAAAAAAAAAGAATTTAAAAAATAGACACGTTTGTCAATATTTACTTTTTCTGTCAATAACTTGTTTTATACAGGGTTCATTCACTATTATGCTCTTTTCATAGATAAGGAAACTAAGGTTCAAAGATATTATATGACTTGTCCAAGCTAAGAAATATCAAAGACAGGATTTAAATTCAAGTTTCATGACACCTAAACAAGGGCACTTTTCATCCCACTACACAGTGGATAGAGCACTAGGCTTACAGTTAGAAATATCTGAGTTTAAATCCATCTTCAGACACTTACAANGTTGTTTTGATTTGCATTTCTCTAATTATTAGAGATTTAGAACACTTTCTTATGTGCTTATTGATAGTTTTGATTACTTTATCTGAAAATTGCCTATTCATGTCTCTTGCCCATTTATCATTTGGGGAATGGCTTGATTTTTTATACAATTGGTTTAACTCCTTTTATATTTGAGTAATTAGACCCCTGTAAGAGTTTTTTGTTATAAAGATTTTTTCCCCCAATTTGATGTTTTCCCTTCTGGTTTTGGCTACATAGTTTTTGTTTGTACATACACTATCTTGCTGATGTCACACCATTTTGATGACCACTGCTTGATAGTACAGTTTAATATCTGGTACTGCTAGGCTCCCTTCCTTCATAGTTTTTTCATTATTTCCCTTGATATTCTTGATATTTTTTTATTCCAGAAGAATTTTGTTATAATTTTTCCTAATTCAATAAAAAAAGTTTTTTGGTAGTTTGATAGATATGGCGCTAAATAGGTAAATTAATTTGGGTAGAATGGTCATTTTTATTATGTTAGTTCGTCCTACCCATGAGCAATCAGTGGCTTTCCAATTGTTTAGATCCAGTTTTAATTGTTTGGAAAGTGTTTTGTAGTTGTTTTCGTATAATTGCTGTTTTTGTTTTGGTAGATAGATTCCTAAGTATTTTATATTGCCTAGAGTGATTTTAAATGGTGTTTCTCTTTCTACCTCTTGCTGCTGTGATGTGTTGGAAATATATAGAAATGCTGCTGATTTATGTGCATTTATTTTGTATCCTGCAACTTTGCTAAAGTTGTTGATTATTTCTACAAACTTCTTAGTTGATTCTCTAGTATTTTTTAAGTAGACGATCATATCATCTGCAAAGAGTGATAGCTTAGTCTCCTCATTGCCTGTTTTGATACCTTCAATTTCTTTTTCTTCTCTAATTGCTATTGCTAGTGTTTCTAGTACAATGTTAAATAATAGATGTGATAATGGGTATCCTTATTTCACTCCTGATCTTATTGGAAAGGCTTCTAATTTATCTCCATTGCATATGATGCTTGTTGATGGTTTTAGGTATATACTGTTTATTATTTTTAGGAAAGGTCCTTCTATTCCTATACTTTCCAGGGTTTTCAATAGGAATGGGTGCTATATTTTGTCAAAGACTTTTTCAGCATCTATTGAGATAACCATGTGATATTTATTTGTTAGATTGTTGATATGGTCAATTATTTGGATGGTTTTCCTAATGTTGAACCATCCTTGCATTCCTGGTATAAATCCCACCTGATCATGGTGGATAATCCTCTCCATCACTTGCTAGACTCTCTTTGCTAGTATTCTATTTAAAATTTTTGCATCTATGTTTTATGTTCATTAGGGAGATTGGTCTGTACTTTTCTTTCTCTGTTTTTGATCTCCCTGGCTTTGGAATCAGTACCATATTTGTGTCACAAAAGGAATTTGGTAGGACTCCTTCTTTGCTTATTATATCAAGTAATTTGTATGGTATTGGGATTAGTTGCTTTTTGAATGTCTGATAGAATTCACTTGTGAATCCATCAGGTCCTGTTGATTTTTTTCTTAGGGAGTTCTTTGATGGCTTGTTCAATTTCTTTTTCTGATATGGGATTATTTAGGTATTCTATTTCTTCTGCTGTTAACCTAGGCAATTTGTATTTTTGTAAATATTCATCCATATCTCCTAGATTGCTATATTTATTGCCATATTATTGGGCAAAACAATTTTTAATGATTGCCTTAATTTCCCCTTCATTAAAGGTGAGGTCTCCCTTTTCATCTTTGATACTGTCAATTTGGTTTTCTTCTTTCCTTTTTTTATTAGATTGACCAGTACTTTGTCCGTTTTTTCTGTTTTTTTTTCAAAATACCAGCTTCTAGTCTTATTTATTAATTCAATAGTTCCTTTACTTTTGATTTTATTAATTTCTCCCTTGATTTTTAGTATTTCTAATTTAGTTTTCACCTGGGGATTTTTAATTTGCTCGCTTTCTAATTTTTTTAAGTTGCATGCCCAATTCATTAATTTCTGCCCTCCCTAATTTGTTTATTATGCATTCAAGGATGTCTCTTCATTGTCATTCTCTTCAATGAAATTGTTGATTGTTTCTATGATTTTTTCTTTGACTAGCTGGTTTTGGAGAATCATATTATTTAATTTCCAATTAATTTCTGATTTGCCTGTCTAGGTGCACTTACAAATTATTATTTTTATTGCATTATGATCTGAGAAGGTTACATTTATTATTTCTGCTCTTTTGCATTTGTTTGCAATGTTTCTATGCCCTAATTCATGGTCAATCTTTGTAAATGAACCATGTGCAGCTGAAAAGAAGGTGTATTCCTTTTTGTCCCTATTTATTTTTCACCACCTATCTATTAAATCTAATCTTTCTAGGACTTCATTCATCTCTCTTATCTCTTTCTTATTTATTTTTTGGTTTAATTTATCTAGATCTGAAAGAGGGATATTTAGATTTCCCACTAGTAAGGTTTTACTATCTATTTCCTTCTTGAGATCTGGCAATTTCTCCTTTACAAATCTGGTTGCTATGCCATTTGGTGCATACATATTGAGCAATGTTATTTCCTCATTGTTTATGCTGCCTTTTATCAGGATGTAATGACCTTCCCTGTCTTTTTAAATCATATCTATTTTTACTTTGGCTTTGTCAGAAATCATAATTGCCACTCCTGCCTTCTTTTTCTCATTTGAGGCCCAAAGGATTTTACTCAAGCCCTTTACCTTAAACTTGTGTATGTCCACCCACCTCATATGTGTTTCTTGTAGACAACATATGGTAGGATTTTGGTTTCTAATCCACTCTGCTATTTGCTTCCTTTTTATGGGCGAGTTCATCCCATTCACATTCAGAGTTATAATTATCAGTTGTGTATTTGCCGACATTTTTGTATCCTCTCCTACTTCTACCCCTTCTTTTTACACTATTTCCTTTTAAACCAGTGGTTTGCTTTATGCCAGTAACCCTCTTTTCTTCCATCTATATTAACATTTCTGCCAAATTAATATTCCCCCAAACCAGATCCAACCACCTCACTCCTCTGAATTCCTCTTTCTTATATAATAAAAGGCAAATTTCTCAGCCATCTACAATGACTCCTCCTTATCTTTCCACTCTTATTTCTTATTGTCATTCACGTTGTCCCTTGTTCTTCACTAAACATTGTTGTTTTTATCTGTCTCCTGCCTCAGGAATTTTACACAAGTCTAGAACATATTCAATTCATTACTTCTACCTCATAGAAACCCTAATTTCCTTTGCAGCACAATTCAGTTTCCCTTATACACTAGACCAGGGGTCAGCAACCTTTTTGGCAGTGAGAGCCATAAACACCACATTTTTTAAAATGTAATTTTGTGAGAGCCATACAGTGCTCATAGTGAGAGCTCCTGTAATAGTGCCTGAAAAAAATTCACTTTATGGATCCTGCAGAAAGAGCCATATCTGGCCCTCAAAAGAGCCAGATATGGCTCGAGAGCCAAACGTTGCCAACCCCTGCGCGAGACCTTTCCTGTTCCTCCTAGTTGTTGGTGTTTTTGAAATTGCATTGATTTTCGTAAATGCATTACATTTACTTATCTGTGCATATATTATATACCCAAGTAGCAGGTAAGCTCATTGAGGGCAGTACTCTCACTATTTTTCTTGGTATTTGCAGTTTCAAGAAGAGTGCCTCAACTGTTAATGTGGCTACTTAGGAAGTTGAATTAAATGGTATGATAAGAAGAGGACTACTGCTATTATTTTAACATCTTTTCACCTCTGTGAAGTACTCAATTATTTTAATATCTCTTTATCTGGGTGAAGAACTGGATTGCTCTCTCAGGCAGTTAGACAATGGCTGCATGTCCTCAAGAATAGGTGGTTTCTGATGTCAATTGGAGATTTATATCTGATATTCCAGAAGTCCATTTGGGATTTTGAGAAACAAAGGTTAGATTTAGAATTATCTCTTGCATCTATAAATCAACAAGATTATCTCAGTCCTGAGATTTGGGGAGAGTAGAGGAAAGAATGGACTCTAGTGAAAGGGATGAGTTTCTAGGACAGTATCTATTATCCCAGAAGTCATAAACAAGGTAGAAGTCATTACTGACTAAGCCATATGATAGTAAAAAGACCTGAGGCACACATATATACTTAAAAGAGCCAGGAGCCTGGGGCTAGACCACAATTCTGTGTTTTTTGCACATAATCTTCAGACTAAATTTTGATATTTTGTTCTGGGTTCAAAGAGATCTATGAGGAGGCATGAAAAAATAAAATTGTGGTGAGATTGAGGAATAACCAGAGAATAGGTCTTTGGGCTCTATTTATGTATTTAAGATGCCAAGAGGACACAAAGAAGGCTGTTTACAACCTGTGCTAAATTTATGGGAGGACATGAGCTAGCATCTTCCAGAATGTGCTGGATGTGGTCCACCTTAAGGAAAGATTGGAATTCATTGTTAAATTTGGTATTGGATTCATTTTGACAAGGAAAATTTATTGTGATATTGGACATTTGCTTGGCATTTAGGGCAATTAGTAGATCTAGTTGGTGTCATGGCATGCCCATTTCAGTCAAAACAAAGAATCACCGTTTTAGTTCAGGGACATAAAGCAAAGCTCCACACTACAAGAACCTCAAAGGGAGTAGCAACAACTAATGATGGGGGGAGATTTCTTCAGGTGAGGAGGAGGCAAAGAAGGATGTCCTCACTTCATTAATCAAGAAAATGTGTGCAAAATTGCAATACTTTGTTGAAAAATATCACCCTGGTAAAGCAGAATTGTAAATTCGTTGTGACCAGACCATTCCCACTTTAGAAGAATTTTGAAATGTTGACAAAACCAAACATTATTGGATAGGGTTTTTTGGTGAAGCTGACACTTGGTGAAAGAGCAAGAACTCCAGAAGGGCAATTGCCCTCAGATATTAAAGAAAGGGATTCCTTTTCCAGACAATAACATTTCTCCTCCATACTATCCCATCTTAGACCATGAACTCCTCTCAATACAGGTAAATGTAAGTTAAAATTATTTTATTCATCTAACTTCTTATTTATGTTTATGTATTATTCATATTTATTTATCAAAATAAAACTCAATTCACATAATGCCTTATAAAATCTTAATTTTCTGGGTCTCTGGAACAGATTAATCCAATTTACATTATTCCTTATGGGGAAAATTCATTTGGTACTGTCAACTTGGATTTCTGCATGACTCAGTTTACCCTTACTTTTGAGAAACTCCAGTACTAAGCACATCTACTTTGATTTGAATGTTAAGCACCTTTTTGTTTTGGAGGCTTCTCTATTGGATGAAAGTTTCCTCTCTGGAAGCCCAGCTCCTGAGTTTGATGCTTGTCTTTAATTTATTACAGCTGACCATTCTCTAATGCCATAGCTGCTGAATGTTAGGAGGTCTACACACCTATTTGTGGTTAGTCTTTATAAGCTTCCCTAAAGGGTATAAAAGACTATCAGGTTCAGTATCTCTGAAGTTGACATCTAGTATGGTGTCTTCTCCAAGGGATATGGTTCCCAGAGTCTTTGGTTCTATATGAAATTTCGTTTATGACTCTATGTGGTGGCTAGATTAATGAGCCTGTTCCTTTTTCTGAAATCAGACTGTGTTTTCTAACTACTTGAAAGTTCTGTATTTATTTCAAGTTAATAGCACTCAACGTTTTTGGTAATCAACTTGCCTTCTGAAATGAATTAATGACAAGTATCACATTATTGATAAGATCAAAGTTCACTGTGAGTAATGAGCTTGCTGGTTACTAACATTGCCCTATTAAGGATAAAAATGTGAAAGAGTGTGGAGGGCAGAAACACACAAAACCTTTGAAGAAATACTAATGTGATTTATCTAATGCCCAAACTCCTAAGGGCATGTCCCTTTGTCATTTTCCCTGATGATCAGAACTCAGAATTCACTTTACGAGTAGGTATTCACTGTAGTAGAACCAGTAGCAAAAAGGCTGACTTTAAGTGTGGACTTCCCTTTCAACACTTCTGACAGTGCCCTTGGTTAATTTCAAAAAAATGTCTACAATTTTTTTCACATTTTTATTTTTATTTTATTTTTGTCTTTTTTAGAATATTTTCCCAAGGTTACATGATTTAAATGTCTACAATATTGAAAGACTACTATTTTCCTGGAAGATTTTTTAGATGGAGAGAATTTATTATCAGTGATTAGCAGGATTTCTCCCTCAGGTGGTAGGATCATTTGGGGGTTACTAAAAAAGCTTTGGGTAGTTAGGAGGTCAGGGGACAGAGGGTTGAGCCTCAAGTCAGGAGGACTTGAGTTCAAATTTTACTTCAGACACTTATTAGCTGTGTGACTCTGGGTAAGTAATTTAATCTTATTTGCCTCCATTTCCTAATTTGTTAAAATGAACTGGAGAAGGAAATGGTGAGCCATATCTAGTAGCTAAAAAAACCCATATGGAGTCATGAAAAGTCAAACAGGACTTAACAGCAACAAAGCAAAAAGTCTTTACCCTATTTATTCATTCAAGTAATTTTAGGGGGGAGGGTAGCATTTTATTCATGCTTGTTAAAGAATACAAGGTCATAAATATTTTTGTTTTGGAAAAAACTAATACATTGAGTATCTTTTTTTAAAGGAAAAGATATTTTACTCAAGAACTATTTTTTAAATGAAGACTGATTGGCGTAATCAGAAAAGATCGTATATCTGCCCAGATGTGAAATAGATCTTGAATCATTCTGTTTGTACAAGCTATAGTAGTTGCACAGTGAAAGAAATTACATTTTCAGAAATTTTAATAAATAGGTGAAAAAGAAATCCCTTATGAAAAATCTTTGTCTTTTTAAAGTCACTTTATTATAAACTTGTACTACTATGTATAAATGTGACCATTTCCATGAAGAACAGGAGAGAATTACATTTGAAACTATGAATCTCAGTCAAGTGTAGCTCATTTTTAAGTGAAAAATAAATTTAACACTGTGATTCCAATATTTTCCTGCTTGTCTGTTTCTATTTCTTCTATGAAATTATTATGATTCAAGAATACCTTTCTTTTGTCATTTTTAGAATTGTTATTTCTACATACCAACCCCATCCATCTATTCACCAAAATACAAGGCAAATTAAAACAACAACAACAACAACAACAAAATTCCCTGCATTCTGACAAATAAGTGTAATTGAGTGAATCAATTTCACTTCTTGGACATATTAGTAAATATTTCCCTTTTTTGTACCATTAGCCCATCATCACTTTGTCAGAAGGTGAATAGTATATTTCATCATTAATCCTCTGAAATCATTGTTGTTTTTGCATTGTTTAGACTGTTTAAGACTTTCAAAGTTTGTTTTGCTTTATGGTATAGTTTTTATCTTATAAAGCATTTTCTAACACATCCTTTTTCAAATACAGTGGTAGAGTGTAGAAAAGAGTTGAAAAAAGTAAATGATATAAAGGGAGAGTGAAACAATTTAGTGGAAATAAACATAAGAAAAATAATAGAAATTCAAATTATCACCATGTTAGAAGTTCATGTAAATTTACTTTTAGTGAAGGAGAGGTTATATGATATTTCTGATGTTTCAGTAATTTTTTGAGGTATAATTCTTGTAGCACAAGAATCATAGAGGCACAGAGCTCATGATAACACTGGCCCAGCTACAAATTGCTGCTGAAGAGATGTCAGAAGGTAACTTCCCAACTCAGTGTGTGTGAGAAAGACTACAGCTGCCAGAGTTCATAAATAAAACTGACAATACCATTCCTTGGAACACAGATGATAATGCATAGGAAAGTGAAGTACCTAAAAATCATTCATGTTCAAATTAAAGATGAATAACATTTAAAGAAAGAAGCTGCATGGCTGAGTAAAATATGGCTTTAAGTCTTGTATTGACACATGCAAATTGTGTGATCATGGGCAACGCAACTAGCTTCTCACTGTCCTAGGCAATTCTCTAATACTCCTTAATTTCCAAATTTGGCTGTTGGGGCATATGAGTTGTTCAGAGAGAACCAGCATCTCTGGTATGAGGCTTGCTGAGCCCTTTTGAGGACTGCTCATCCATCTTTGGGGTCCACAAGGCACTCAAGTCTTACCTGTGGTTCCTAGAAGCTGTAGCCTGTGCAGTGGCCACATTCTGGTAAACCATCTCAGCAGATGCGCTAAGCTAGTTGAAGGGTAACCAACAGATCTCTCACCCACTGGAGAGATATAGGGATATCTGCCCAAAGCAAGACTTCTGTGTGAAGACTTCTCTAGGTGGAATGGGCAGATGTGAACTATTTATTCCAATAGTCATGAAGGTGGATGAAGCAGACCCTTTGGAATGTTTAGAGTTTGGGCAGACATTGAAGATACCCAGGTCAACCACTGCATCCTGGGCCATCATTAGTCTTCCTGACTTTTGTCATGCCACTGGACTTTGATGACTTTGGAAGAAAGAGTGAGACTAATGACTTTGTGCAACTCGGCCTCACTTAAATCTAATTTATGCACAAGTTAAGACATTGCCCCCTGATGTCATTGATCCTCATCAAAAAAGAAAGACAAACAACAAGTTGCCAAGGGATTTTAGAACATTATCAATGGAAGAAGCTTATAGTAAAAGTGCCCTTGATAATTGAAATCAGAGATCAGAAAAACAAAGCAAATGAAAAATAAGAAAACTGAAAACATGCTGAAATTAGTATGCTATTCAGTTTCAGCAAAGTAAATGAGCTTTGATGATACACATATAGTACAAATCCTAATTGTACATATGTAGTAGAACTTTTCAATAGGGCCCTTATTTTATAGTGGCATTTGGGAGTTTTTAATGAAATAGTTTTTATATAAAATTTGCAATTTCAACAAAAACAAAATGAAGAAAATAATTAATAATTAATTATAATAATTAATACCTTCACACTTTGCAATTCCCCTTTTGTAAATTGTCTCTTTATATTTTTGTTTTCATGGCAAACTGCCTTACAAAATCCACATTCATAGTTTTCTGCAGGCAGCTTCAAAAATACAGCACCAAACCAAGGAATAAATGAACAGGTAATAAGACAGAGGAATTTCTCTCATTCTGGCCAAATTTTCAGTTTTCATAAGCATGTGAAAATATTCAGGGATGAAGGATGAAGAAACAGAAATTGCTCAATGAGAGCTTTAAAATGACATGAATTAAGTTTATAAAAATTGTCTTTATTTTGGAGGATAAGGTAGAATAACTTTTTTCCTTTTCCCCTTTATGTTCCTTTTCTGAAAATGCAAATTTTCTCTACTTGTTTTACACACTGGGAGGTCATAAATATGGCAAATATCATTATCATCTTGGTTTTACTGAAATGGTAATGTTTCCTTCAGTTCTTCAGTTATATAATTTCAAAATTTATGAGTTGTTGGATTCTACAAAAGTTCCACTGTTTGAAACTCTTTTGTAACAAAACTTTAAAATATTGAAAAGCCAATTCAGGAATTCAACATGTGAATTGAGAATTACCAGAAGTACAGGCTGGTTTTTGAAGAACCAGAAGCAATATAGATCTAATTGCCAACATTATCTTGGCTACAAAGGAAACAAGGGAGTTCCATAATGAATCTAGTTCTGTTTCATTGACTACACTAAAGACTTTGACTCTGAATCACAACAGAATATGGCAAGTTCTCAGAGAGATAGGAGTACCAGACCATCTTACTTGTCTCCTGATGAACCTGTATGTAGATTAAGAAGCAACATTTAGAACCAAACATGGAAGATTGGGAAAGGAGTATGATGAGTATATTGTCACCTTATTTAACATATATGCAAGTGCATTATGTGAAATGCAAGGCAGGACAAATCAAAAGCTGGAGTTAAGTTGCTGGGAGAAATATCAACAATCTCATATGTACAGACAATAAGACTCTGACGACAGAAAGTGAAGAATGAAAAAGCGTCTCAAACGATCACTTCAGATATACACCCGAAGCTATGAAAGTAAAAGACAACTACTCCTTGGAAGGAAAGCTATAGCAAATCTTGTCAGCTTACAAAAAGCTTTATAACAATGTTTTCTATAGTCAAAACTTTGTTTTTTCCAGTAGCAGTGTATAGCTGTGAGAGTTAGCTTTTAAGGAAAGCTGAGCACTGTAGAATTGCCCCTTTTTTTTAACATTTAATAATATTTATTTTTTAGAAAAGTCAACATGGTTACATTATTCACGCTCTTACTTTCCCCTTCACCCCCCAACTTCCCCTCCCCATGTAGCCGCTGCACATTTCCACTGGTTTTAACATGTGTCATTGATCAAGACCTATTTCCATATTATTGATAGTTGCACTGAGGTGGTCCTTAGAGTCTACATCCCCAATCATGTCTGCCTCAACCCATGTGTTAAAGTAGTTGCTTTTCTTCTGTGTTTCCTCTCCTGCAGTTCTTCCTCTGAACGTGGGTAGTGTTCTTTCCATAAGTCCCTCAGAATTGTCCTGGGTCATTGCATTGCTGCCAGTATAGAAGTCCATTACATTCTATTTTACCACAGTGTATTGGTGGTCTCTGTGTACAATGTTCTTCTGGTTCTGCTCCTTTCACTCTGCATCAATTCCTGGAGGTCTTTCCAGTTCACATGGAATTCCTCCAGTTTATTATTCTTTCGAGCACAATAGTATTCCATCACCAGCATATACCACAGTTTGTTCAGCACCCATTCCTATTGAAAACCCTGGAAAGTATAGGAATAGAAGGACCTTTCCTAAAAATAATAAACAGTATATACCTAAAACCATCAACAAGCATCATATGCAATGAGGATAAATGAGAAGCCTTCCCAATAAAATCAGGAGTGAAACAAGGATGCCCATTATCACATCTATTATTTAACATTGTACTAGAAACACTAGCAGTAGCAATTAGAGAAGAAAAAGAAATTGAAGGTATCAAAATAGGCAATGAGGAGACTAAGCTATCACTCTTTGCAGATGATATGATGGTCTACTTAAAAAATCCTAGAGAATCAACTAAGAAGCTTGTAGAAATAATCAAAAACTTTAGCAAAGTTGCAGGATACAAAATAAATGCACATAAATCAGCAGCATTTCTATATATTTCCAACACATCACAGCAGCAAGAGATAGAAAGAAAAACACCATTTAAAATCACCCTAGACAATATAAAATACTTAGGAATCTATCTACCAAAACAAACACAGGAATTACATGAAAACAACTACAAAACACTTTCCAAACAATTAAAACTAGATTTAAACAATTGGAAAAACATTGATTGCTCATGGATAGGATGAGCTAACATAATAAGAATTGCCTCTTTTAAATTGTGGTTCTGGAGAAGACTTGAGACAGCAAGTAGTTCAAATCAGTCAATATGTAAAGAAATTAACTCAGACATCAAAGACTTCAAAGCCATTCTCTACCTCCTGGGCCTTCACCATGTATTCTGACTTTTGTTTTGCCACTCAACTTTGATGACTTTGAGAGAGAGTAAGACCAACAACTTTGTGAAATTCTGCCTTCCCTTTAAATCCAATTCATATACAAGTCAAGACATCACCCAGTGATGTCATTGATCCTCTTTGAAAGCAGAACTAACAACAAGCTATTTGTAACTCCAAAAAATAATTTAGGAGCATGATTGCTTATCTTTCTAGTTTACTTCCATTTCATTTTTATTTCCACAAAATGAAGAAAAGCCTAATAAACAACAATAAAAAATTCCAATTTTCTCTTCTCCCCTCTCTTAATATCTTCAAAATTCCTGGAAATTTTACCTCATTGGCTTTGGGACTCATGAGTTCTAATTTAATCCCATTAAAATATCATAACATTAATACACTAGTTAGTCTTTCCATTTCATAATTTTCTTGTCCCTCAAGGAAGATTCTTTTCTTCATCTGCTGGGGAGGATAAAAATAACAACTATCAACTCTAGCAGTTAACAACTGCAAGGGATTTTATTTCCAGTTTCATATCTAACATTAGTCACTTTAATTTAATAAACATTATTGCGTGAAATTTATTGTCAAGTTTTTTTTTAATCCAAACTATGTCTACCCTCAAGGAGCTTCCATTCTACTGGCGTCAAGGGTTGCAACCCATAACACAGATAAGTAAACACAAAATAATTTCAGGTGAAAGAAAGTACAATAATTAGAATAGGAAGGGGATTAGGGAAGGAAAGGCTTAATTTAGAAAGCAGAACTTGAGCTGTGTCTTGGGGAAACCAGGGATTCTGAGAGGGGAGGAAATGTAAGAGCACATTGCATGCATTGAGAACACCCTGAACAAAGGCATGATGATACATATTTATTGTAGGGAACAGTTACTAGTCCAGTTTGGTGGAATATGGAATGTATGAAAAGTAATAAAATTAAAATTTGGAATAGGTTCTGTGGAGAATAACCAGATTGCCATTTCATAGAGAACTTCCAAGAATAAACAACATAAACCTGCAGAGACCCTGATCCAGTAGCATTCAGCATTATGGGAGCAGGAGCAGAAAAGGCAACTGATTTGGAGTTATTCAGGATTGGAGTTTGACAGTTAAGACTGATGCGTAGCAGTGCAAACCCAGGCAAAAATAAATACCATAAATTTGTATTGAAACCTTTCAGCATAGGTATGTGTCTTCAAAAATGTTTAACAGAACACAAATTGGAGTTAAGAAAGGAAATGGTAAAAATAATCCAGTAATTTGGCTAGATGTTAGTGCTAGAAGATAAAATGGCAAGAGATGCATATTTGGGTGGAGGACTATATATATATGCATATATATATATATATATATATGTATGTATGTATATTCGAATCAGTCAATCATGTGTTAAAGATTGTGAAGAGAAGAAAGTGAATACCGAAAATGGTTTATTGAGTGAGGATGAAAAGAGGAGAGTTGGGAGGACAGGAGTTGATGGCAAAAAAAAAAAAAACCACAAGATGATCATTATAAACGTTACATTAGAGTTATAATGATAGAACTCCAATGTGGAGTCACTTAGACTAAATGGTCTTAACACCCATAAAAGCATACTGGCAAAAATGGACAGTTTATCCTTTTAAACTTACTTCTATGTCAGGCAGATAAGGCTAGCAGCTTTTGATTTGATGAAGCTATTGATTGATTGCAGGAGTCTGAGCTAGTCCTCTCTTCAGCTACCTTAGATAATTAAATTTAAATGTTCTCCCTTCCCCAACCTTGTTTGTGTTTCCAATAAGCTTTCTGTGTCCTATCTTCACCCAAACTTGATATCAACAAGGGACCCCAAAACTTCTCCACTACAGCTAAATCTGATGAGAAACGCCTCCTGCCACATCTTCTAGTTGTTCTTAAACAAAATCTTTCTTAGGTTATTTAATTTTGCTACTTGAACCCCAACTTCAAGCATGTTTCCTCTTTGACATATCCCTTTTCTTCACACTGAGAAAGTTTCTTACATCCGTCATCCATGGGAAAGACCTTTGCCTGCTTTTATACATTATATGCTTTGTTTGCCAGCTTGCTGCTCCACAAAGTAATAAAACTCTTATTTATATCACTTTCCCAAGTATCAAATTCTTGAAATTCCTGAACCCTGGTCCTTACTTTAACTCAAGCCATGACATCAAATAAAGCACATAGACAGAGAATTCACAAAGAAGAGACAAAGATTTCACAATTTAAGAGAATTTGATAAAAGAAAATAACTTCATGTTCTGGATCATGCAAGTAGATGAATGTCTATGGCTAGCTGAGGTTGAATGACTGTGTAGATGTTAAAGTAGTTGAACCCTGAGTTTTCAAGGAGACACGAAATTATGTGCTGAAGTTTCCAAATAGGAAGGAAGGAAGAGTAGTAGAGAAAAAGAGACTGTGTTATAGATCCTTCTTCTAGCTTCCCCCTTCCTCTGACTAAAATTCAGACTAAATCTGACACTTAGAGTTTAGGATGCACTCCCTCCTCCAATATTATTTGTTTTGGTCAGGTATTTTCTGTAATACCAAAGATTTCCCATAAAGCTCTGTACCAAAAAAGATAATTGTTGAAATGAAGCTTCCTGACTTATAATATAGAAGGTTTTCTTTTTAAATTTTTAAAAAAGAGAGAGAAAGGAGAGGAGAGGAAAGAAAGGTACATGCCTTATATTCTTTAGTTCTGAGAAAACTTGAGAGTGAAACCATTAAAGAAATTGATAAATTTTTCATCAACTTAAATTGTTCCTAATTATGAGCTAAAGATTTTTTTCATTGATTTTCTTCTTTCCCAAATGGCTATAATCAGGAGATGAAGTTTTGAAGAACTACTTGAAATGTGCTTTACATGGTATTATTTCTTAGAGCCATTAATGCTTTTCACATCCTTGGTTTGTACTGTTTGTAGAAATCTGGGGCCATCATCAAACTCAACACAGCTTTTTTGTAAAGATAATGCTTTGTCTATTGATAAATAGAATTTAGATCCTGGAAAAATAATTGCTAACATTTTACATAGCACTTTAAAGGTTTCTAATGCTCAGATCAAATGCTTTGATCCTCATAACAACTCTGTTAAATAGATGCTATTATTCTCATTTTAGAGACAAGGAAGATTTTGTGTTTTTTTAAAGACAAGTTCAGAGATTCACAACCAGTAAGTATCTAAGGCAGAATTCAAACCCAGACTTATCAGTCACAGTGTTAACTATTAACAGCAATTCAAGGATTCAAGACAACTCTAAGGAGCTCATGAAGAAAAAAGGCTATTCACAACCATAGAGGGAACTGATAGAGCTAAATATGGATTGAATCAAAGCACTTTTCACTTTATTCTCTTCATTTTTCCCTAGTATAAGCAATATATTATTATAAATGTCTTTTTTGATATTTTACATGGTAGTATATGTACAACCTATGTCACATTACCTGCCTTCTCTGGGAGAGAAGGGGAGAGGGAGGGAGGGAGAAAAGGAGAGAACACAGATCACAAAGTGTCATAAATTGATTATTAAAAATTGTACCAACATGCTAAAAAGTTAAATTTAATTTAACAAAAATTTAAAAGATAGTGTTATATATAGTGTGGAAGTGTCAAATATACAACTACTCGGACTATATGGTCCACAATGATTCTGAATATGATTTGAATCAGATTAAATATAATTTCAATAAAATAGTAAATAAACATGCAATAGGTAATATTAATAAGTGGTTCTCTATATCAATATGTGGCCCAAAGGGGTCCTATATATAATCTGTTGTTGTTCAGACATTTTAGTCATGTCTGTTTCTTCATAATCACATTAGTGATTTTCTTGGCAAAGATACTGGAGTGATTTGCCTTTTGCTTCTCTAGCTCATTTTACAGATGAGGGACTGAGGCAAACAGGGTTTAGTGACTTGGTCAGGGTCACGTAGCTAATAAGTGACTGAGACCAAATTGGAATTCAGGAAAATGAGTCTTCCTGACTTTATGCCTAGCACTCTATCCACTGCACTTTCTAGCTGCTCTATATATGATAGAGTGGTTTTCATTTGTATTTGAGTTTGTCCCTGGTGTAGTGGATAGGCTACTGGCCTTGGAGTCAGGACAATCTGGATTTAAATCCTGCCTTAGATATTTGGTAGCTTTTATGACTTCATGGGCAAATTACTGAACCATTTTGCATTTCAGTTGTTTTTTTTTAATCCAAGAAATGAGTAAATTAAATTTGAATGCCTTTAAGGTCCCCTCTAGATCTAAATCTGTAATCCAATTATAGTATGAACATTTTGCTTTACTCTGTCAAGGGCAGCCTGGCTGCATCTCTTCTTCAGGTTCCAGAGTGGTCTGAGGGGTTTGGTGGGATCTGTCTTCTCTGCCACTGACTTGAGCTCCCATTATCTGTGATCCCTCATTTTTAGAGAGCCAGTAATACACCTTGTTCATTCTAATTACTTAACATTGATTTATTTTTACAAAAAGATATTAATTTTAAAGACATATAAATATATGAACATATGTTTTATTTTCATTTTTTATATACAAGTTTTGATTTGTACATAGATTTTATGTATATATGTTTTATATATTTTATATATATGTTTTGTATATACATATATATGGATTTTTATGTATATATATATATTGTTTTATTTTGTTTTGTTTTTGCTATATCTATATGTTTTGTTTTTCCCAATACCTCCAACACATTACTCTCTCCTCCATACCACTTCACTCTCTGGTGGGGAATAGTCTCAACTTAGCCAAGTTCCTATGTAATTTTGGTCCCACCAAGTTCACTCATCTCTTGGAGATGAGTCTCAGCGTCTATTTATTGGCCAAGACTGGAAGGTCTTCTCAAAGATCACTCCTTGTGCTCCAAGGTTTTGATTGGCTGAGAAAATTGGTCTAGACAGACTCCAAGATTCCTTTCTAGACCTTTCCAAACTCCCGGGTTGACAGTTCCACTTTCTTTACTAGATACCATGAGCAGTTTAGACAAGAGTCATTGATATGACCAATTTCAATAGTCAGTCTAGTTTATGATTGTATTGTGTCTTATTTTTATCCCTACCAATAATCTTTATTATACTGATGTCTTTAGTACCCTGAGATCGATGGATGCTACTCTGAGATGTAGTAGATGCCACATAAATGCTCGTACCCCCTCTCCTCATACCCTTCAGCCACATTGTGGCTGGAATTTACTTTTCATTGCCTTGTTTCAGCACAAGCATCTCTATTTCTCTGCTTTCAAATTCCCATAGCTCGTGCCCATTGACAGGGTTCTGGAAATAGCCCTGGCTGTTATTGCTTCCTTTGATGTTACACTTTGCTGAGACTTTTTCTGCCCCTACTCTTTGCCTCCCCTACTGAAGCTGCCTAATATCAGTCTGAATGTTAAAAACCATTTTTCTTTTTGTGACTAAAAGCTAATCAGAACATTCTGAATTCTTTTGTCAGAACTACAAAGAGTTTTAGACACACAAACCAGTTGCTCTAATAGTTGTTAAGACCTGGATTATTTACTTTTCACTTACAAAAAAGTCCCTAGTACTTGTTTCATTCTTCCTCACAGTTTTTCCTAACTCCTCGTAATTCTAGTCCCTTCTCTCTCTAAATTAATTCCTATTTATCCTACATATAGCTTGTGGCCACATATTTGTTTGCTTACTGTCTCCCCCATTAGATTGGGAGCTTCTTGAGAACAGGAACTATCTTTTGCCTCACTTTGTATTCCCAGGGCTTTGCACAGTGCCTGGAACATAGTAAGCACTTAAGAATGTTTTGTTTTGTTTTTTATTGACCAAATGACTGACTAGTGGAATCTGAGTGAATAAATTCTTTTCCCAACCATAGTGTATAGGTTTTATCTTTTTTAAATTTGCTGTCCCTCACCCCCAAATGGTCTGCACCTTTCACTCAATCTTTCTGAGGTAGAAAAATAAATCCACATTTTTGCTTTTTTCAACTCTTGTCATGTCTCCTTGGCTATTTAAATTATCTTTAACATTTGACAATTACCATGGATGGGGGAAAGTGGAGCTGGTGATTTTTGCCCTGTATTCATACAGCCACAGTAAAATATCCCCATCCCCTTATCATTTAGAAATATGTGTACCTATTTTAATTAGCTTTAATTTTTATAGAATACCTTTTTTCAATAATTCTCTACAGTGAGTACTTTGTACTCAGTTCCTTTCATCCAAGATTCTCAAAGTACTGTCTTATTAATAATCCTGGTACAATGCTTTAGGTGTAGGTGACAACATGATTATCCTTATTTTATAAATTCCATGCCACAGATAAGTAAAATGCTTTTCTCAACTTTATAAAAAAATCAACAAAAATAATATAGAAAACTCACAAGACAATGTCCTCTGATCTAATTTTTTGACAGTTTCCTTTCCCTTCTACAAGTAAAGCTTGGATAAGATCCCCCCTCACCTCACAGTATACTTTATTTTTTTCCCTGCTTTTAAGCTCTAACTAGCTAATTTTTCATACCACAGAAAGGAGCTAGATTTCAGTATAATTTGAAAAGTTGTTATGGAGTATTTATGTCTCTTGTTGGAGAAACACAAAGGAGAATTTTAAAGAATATAGTACTGGTTTATAGGAATACAGAGTCAGAGTTGGGAATTAATTTGTTATTATTTAGTCATGTCCAAACTTTTGTATACATCTACACCAGTTCACCAGACACTTCTATCCTCCATTATCTCCTAAAGTCTGTCCAAGCTTAGGTTTGTTGCTTCCATGGCACTATCTGTTTCATCCTCTGCTATTCCCTTCTCCTTTTGTCTTAAATTTTTCCCAAAATCAGGATATTTTCCAATGAGTCTTATCTCCATATTATGTAGCCAAAGTATTTAAGCTTCAGTATTGACCTTCCAGTGAATAGTCTGACTTCATTTATTAAAGATGTCTTTGGCATACATTTAGGCTGGGAAGTCTTCTAATCCAACCTCCTCATTTTACAGATGGGGAAACTGAGACATACAAATATTAAGTGACTCATCCTAGAACATAGGTAGTAAATGTCAGATTAATGATTCATCCTCAGGTTCTCTGACTCTCAGTCCTCTTTCCCCTATACCAAATAATACATCTATATTCTTAAAATTCACTTGACTGTCCTAGAGACAATGTCTAATGTCAAGCGTTAGAGAGGTGACCAATGTCTCTCACGCATTCTTTAACATTTAGCAGCAAATGCTTTCTAAATGGAGTTATATGGCAGATATTATCACCATACCACATTCCAAAAAGACAAAACCTAATGCACAACTCATATATTCTGACAGGGTTTATTGAAGGAAATGATGACTGCTGGTCAGTTCCCAGATGGATAGTGAATACTGGGAATGCAAATGTTAAGCTGTGCCTTCTTTTTTATTTTTTTTTAAATTTTAAAATATTTATTTTTATTTTTAAAATTTTTCCATGGTTACATGATTCATGTTTTTTCTCTCCCCTCATCCTTCTCCCCTCTCAGAGTTGACAAGCAATTCCAGTGTTTTATACACACACACACTCACATGTGTGTATACACACACACACACATATATATATATATTATCACTTAAACCTATTTCTATATTATTCATTTTTGTAAAAGTGAGCTATCCCTTCTCAAGTATTTCCAGATAAGAATCCCTGATCTTGAGCCAACCTTTGACAAGAATTTGCATCTACAGAGTGAAAGGAGCAGATCCAGGAGAACATTGTACCCAGAGACTGATACACTGTGGTACAATCGAACATAACGGACTTCTCTCCTAGGAGCAATGCAAGGATCCAGAGCAAGACTGAGGGACTTATGAGAAAGTAAACTAGCCACATTCAGAGGAAGAACTGTGGGAGGAGAAACACAGAAGAAAAACAACTGCTTGAACACATGGAGTGATGGACATATTATTGGGGATGTAGACACTAAACGATAACTCTAGCCCAACTATCAGTAATATGGAATTAGGTCTTAATCAGTGATACATGTAAAACTCAGTGGAACTGTGCATCGGCAATGGGGGGGGGGAGGGAGAGGGAAAAATCATGAAACATGTAACTATGGGAAAATATTCAAAAATAAAATCAAAATTTAAAAAGTTGCATCTATTAGAGAAGAATAGGACAAATCTTGGGCAGCAATAAGACTTAAGTTGGAAAAATCCCAGCTTCTCACTTTATGCTTTAGCCATGAAATTTTGGGAGCACTGATTGACTAGGGTACACGTGGCTGAGATCAGATATGTGTTTTTTTCACTTCTCTATTAGTCATTTAGGTAAGTTGCCTTTGGCCTACAGTTAACATCTAATGGCCTTAGATTCAGGTGGAAGTTGCATAGCAGACCCAGTTTTAAATAGTTTCTCTTAATTTGTCTAAGGATGACATAATTCAATGACCTCAGGAGGTGGCTAGTAGTAGGCTATGATAGCCTGCCAATTATAAGTATCGATAATTTTCCTGACAGGAGAAAAAGAAATATTGAATTTTTAGCAGGTAATTGTAAGGTTAAGAGTGACTATTCTTCAAATAAAACAACAAACTCATTATGTATGCAAAAATGTACTTAAATACAAATGTTTCTCCTACTTAGGAAATCTCCCAAAATGGAGGTTATTCTTGTAGTTTTGGTATCAATTAACTAATAAGTAAATCTTATTTTAGCCAGAGACTTGTGCCATAACCAAACCTCATGTCTAGAGGAATATATTGGTAGTAATTCAAATCATGTGTGGGAACATAGCAATCAAATAAGGCACCGTCTAATGGAATAGTCACCAAGGACAACTCCTAAGGCTGTTGTCCAATGTGAAATATATAGCTAAGAACACAAAACATTATAATACTGTTCTTGAGTGCTGCATAACAATGATTGACTATAGCTGTATGTTTATAAAATCTGAATTATGCTTTCTAAAGAAATGCTGCTTTAGGGGGCAGCTGGGTAGCTCAGTGGATTAAGAGTCAGGCCTAGAGATGAGAGGTCCTAGGTTCAAATCTGGCCTCAGACACTTCCCAGCTGTGTGACCCTGGGCAAGTCATTTGACCCCCATTGCCCACCCTTACCACTCTTCCACCAAGGAGCCAATACACAGAAGTTAAGAGTTTTAAAAAAATAAAATAAAATAAATTTTAAAATGCTGCTTTAGGACATATTATTGAATTGAGAATTTAGATAATTGGGATCATTTTTAGGCTTATCCCTGATTTTAGTCTGGCAATATGATTATAATTTGTCCTTTTATGTAATCTGGCTGTTTTTAATTTTGTCGTTTGTGACAAAATAACATTTATTTCTTTCCCTAGTGTTTTATGTGATCTGTCTAAATCATTTAAACTTCCTGAGCCATTGTTTTCACACTATAGAAACCTAATGATAATTAGGGGGCATGTGGTGAAAATGAAGGGATGGAGGTAGGAAGGTAGGATGGATGGGAGAAAGGAGAGAGGAAGGTAGAGGAAGGGAAAGGAAGGTGGTGGTCCCAGCCCAGGCAGGGGGAAATTGATCAGAGCCCTCGATTGAATGATCAGAAAGCAACTTTAGGGTTTGAATAGCTAGGCTTTATTTTAATTAGAAAAGGAAAGGTCTAGGGAAAACTAGGAGGTAGGAAGAAAGCGAAAAAGGCGCCAAGAGAGAGATCAGGGTCTCAGGGTAGGGAGAACCCAGCCAGCCTCCAAGATCAGAGTCAAAAGGCACCAAACTTTCCCTTTTATACTTTCCCTGACACCTCCCCCAAATGAAGTGGGAGGTGTCAGGGGAAGTTGTAGCAGAGAGAGTCCTGGGAGATGTAGTCTTCCAGGGCTTACAATAATTTCAAATGACACAGGGGCTAACTGATTTCAAAACATTTGAACTCCTTAAAAGCAAAGTTCTCAATGTATAAATAAATAAACACACACACATAAATATACATATATATATAAATATTAATATAATTTGTATGTGCATGCACACTCATATCTACACCCCCCAAAAGTTAGGTCTGTTTATATAATTTTCAGGTCACAATTTGATATGATTGCTACTCCTGCCTCTTTTACCTCAGCTAAAGCATAACAGATTCTGCTCTGCTCCAACACCTTATTTTAACTATGTGTTGTGTCTTTCATATGTATTTCTTGTAAACAACATGTTGGATTGAGGTTTCTAATCCATTCTGCTATCTGTTTCCATTTTATGGATTATCATCCCATTTATGATTTCTCCATATGATTTTCTTATGTTTATTCTCTCTCTCTCTCTCTCTCTCTCTCTCTCTTTCTCTCTCTCTCTCTCTCTCTCTCTCTCTTTCTCTCTCTCTCTCTCTCTCTCTCTCTCTGTCTCTCTCTCT
>NC_058134.1:130185478-130191118 GCF_016433145.1 Gracilinanus agilis
TCTCTCTCTTTCTCTCTCTCTCTCTCTCTCTCTCTCTCTCTCTTTCTCTCTCTCTCTCTCTCTCTCTGTCTCTCTCTCTTTCTCTCTTTCTCTCTCTCTCTCTTCCTTTGTCTCCCCATCCCTCTTCAAAAGTCTGTTCTTTTGATTATTGCCTTCTCCCTATTATCATCTCTCCTCTTTTCTCTTATCCAATTCCCCTCCAACTTCTCTGTTAAGCAAGATGGATTTCTATACCCTTTTATGCATGGACACTGTTAAATTGACTCAGATTAGCTATGGCTAGGAATGGAGTCCAGCTAGAGGATGAAGCTGGCTGTCCTAAAAGGGGGAGGGGTAGGAGTGTGTAGAATTCTTCCTCCTTCCCCCTTCCCCCCCCCCTCAGGAAGCAGTTGGACCTGAGGGCAATAACTGTTTAACTGAATCCCTTTTAGTTCAAGTAATGGAGGCTGTACAAACTTGATTAATTCAGGGTATAGTTGGCAAATTGACAAGGAATAATCCCACTGAGGTTAACAACTCTCACTGCTTAAATTATTCCCTAAACCCTAGGATAGAATAGGTTCCAGGTTGTCTTCAAATACAGATGACTTGCTCTAAGGACAGAAACTGCACCAGTGCCTAAATGAAAGGATCTTATCTTTGGTAAAGTATATGGATGGTAAGTATATCCTGGTATAACTTTGCACAGGCCCAGTAGCTTAACAAGCAAAGGGGTTTATTCTTTTCATGAAAACAGGGTGAGGGGAAATGGTTTTAGGAATGAAATGGAGGTAAGCTATCTAAAATCTTCAATGAGATTCTGGGAAGATGGCGGATTAGACAGAGCAAATCTTAAAACCTTGGCACCCTTACACACCGAGATAGAAAACAATGTGCTTTAAGAAGAAAGAGGAACAACCCTAACAATGGGACAGAGCAGGAGAATCCTACTGCTTCACAATTAAAGAGGTACACCAAGAAAAAGGCTATAATTCTTGAACTGTCCTGTCTGAGGGTATAGAAGGAGAATCCCAGGGCGCTTCCCCCACATGCTGTGAAGAGTCTCTAGTGGCCCCTAAAATCTCAGGGTAGGCAGGCACTCTGGCCCCAGAGAGAGGGCCTTTCTGGCACCTGACTCTGGGAGTTGAACACAGGCACTGGAGAGGTGACTAGAGGAGAAAACCAGAGAAAGACAGCAAAAACGCCCAGAAGAAGGTGGCTTAGAGAGAGCCAAACCTCAGACATCAGACCACTTGGCTTCCTCACACCAAGATAGAGAACAAAGGGCTTCAAGAGGAAAGAAAACCACATCAAACACTAGGACAGTGGTGCAAGGGGACCCTACTGCTGGAAAGACAGCTCATCTCAACTAAAATGGTCATTTCTATACCCCCACATTTCTTTTTATTTCCTCCTCTCAAAATTTTAGCCTCAGAGCAAATTAAGAAGTATAGACTGTGCTATGTAAAATCACTTGGGATACTTGGAACTACATTTCCCTTGATCCCCAATGGGTTTCCTGTTTTGGATTACGTATTCAAGGTGAGGGACTGTTTTAAATAGGGGGGAAGTGACTTTGAACGGCTCTTGAGTGACTGGGTGTGCGGAAGGTAGAAAAGGTAAAATGGCTGAGGCAGCAGTTTGAGTACTTACAGGCGCGTGGTCTAATGATTTTTATCTCTATCACCATGGCTTTTATTAAAATACTAGTCACCCTTTTAATATCTGCCTTCCTCATTTTTAATAACAAGACTAATCCAATCAATACAGCTAAATACCAATAATTGAAAAGACAAGTAGCCTTCAGAGGGCAGAGAAAGTAACTACAAACCACTATTGCGATTTGAGGGAAGATCTTTCAACAAAGATCATTAAATACATCTGCTCAAACTAGCAGAACAGAAAAGGAAAAAATATGAGTAAACAACAGAAAAAGAGAAAAGAAATGACAATTGGCATCTTCTTTCAAGGAAGTGAAAAGACAGTAAATGAAATAGAAATAGAAGAGGAAGAAGTTCAAGCAAATTAGACACAGGTTTTGGAAGATCTCAAAATTCAATTAATTTAAGAACTTCAGGAACTCAAAAAGCAATCAAGAGAGGCAAGAGAAGCTGAAGACAATTTCAAAAAGAAAATGCACGAACTAAAACAAGAAAACAAAGTCTTAAAAGCCAGAATTTTCCAGCTTGAAAATGAAGCAAAGAAGGCAAGAGATGATCTACAAAGAAAATCAGACCAGAAGGAGAAGGATGACCAAAAATCCAGAGATAAATTTCAGTCTTTAAATAACAGAACTCAACAACTAGAAGCAAATGATTTCACAAGACAGTAAGAATATATAAAACAAAATTTTAAAAATGAAAAATTTGAGGAGAATATGAAATACCTCATTGATTCAACCAAAGATCTGGAGAAAAGAGCTAGAAGAGACAAATTAAGAATAATTGGTTTACCAGAACATCATGATAAAAGAAAAAGTTTAGACATCATCCTACAAGAAATTATCAGAGACAACTACCCTGACACTCTCCAACAAGAGGGAAAAGTAGAAATTGAAAGAATCCACAGATTACCTCCTACATTTAATCCAAAACTGACAACTTCCAGGAATATTAAAGCCAAATTCAAAAACTACCAGACCAAGGAAAAAATATTACAAGCTGCTAAAAAGAAGTCATTCAGATATCAGGGAACCACAGTTAGGATAACACAGGATCTGGCTGCATCTACATTGAAGGCCCAGAAGGCACAGAACACAATATTCTGGAAAGCAAGAGAACTGGGTCTACAACCAAGAATCAACTATATAACAAAACTGGCTATATTATTGCAGGGGAAAGTATAGTCATTCAATGAAATTGAGGACTTCCAAGCATTCATAAAGGAAAAAAAAAACAGACTTAAACAGAGAATTTGCTGCCATAACATAGAACTCGAGAATCACCATAAGGTAATTAAGAGACTGGGGAGAAGGGAAAATCTTTTCTTTAAGGGACCCATTAAGTTCAATCAATTTGAATCCCAAAAAGAAAAGAAGATATTGCAAATATTAAAAATTGTTATTACCAACAGGGAAACTAGAAAGAGTTTACATAGATGGAACAGTGACAAACTGTATAGGATGAAATGTCAAGCAGTAAGATATATATATATATATTTATATGTAAATATATATGTATGTGTGTGTATTTACATATATACATATATATGTATGTATGTATATATAAATATATACAAAACTAGAGGGGTGGAAAGAAGGTAATATTAAGAAAAATGGGAAAACAAACAAAATGGAATAAATTTATATTCCACCAAAAAAAAGCATGTGGTGCCAACAGGGAAGAATAACAATACACTGTAAGGGTAAAGAGGTTGGAGAGAGGAAATATTTAATACTTAAATGCATTGAAATCAACTTAAAGAGGGAAGAACAATCATGTCCACTGGGGCAGAGAATTGATTCACACCCTATAGAGAAGTAGAAGGGTAACAAAAGGATTGGTGGAGAGGGAAGTAACACTAGGAAGGAAGAGGGTAGGAATGAGGTTGCTTAAAAATATCCTAAAGAAGAATAAGAGGGGAATAAGAAAGGAGAGGGGAGAAAGGGAAGCACAATAAAGGAGGAGATTAGGGGAACTGATTAAAAACAAAACACTGGAATAGAAGGAAATAGCAAAAGAAGAAAGGAGAGGACAAGGTGAGAGAATCAAAACATCAGGGAATACACAGTTGATAATTATAACTCTGAATGTGAATGGGATGAACTCTCCCATAAAATGGAAGCAAATAGCAGAGTGGATTAGAAACCAAAATCCTACCATATGTTGTCTACAAAAAACATACATGAGACAGGCAGACATACATAGAGTAAAAATGAAAGGATAGGTTCCGGGTTAAGATGGCGTCAGAGTAAGAAGCAGCTCTTAACCTCTCCTGACCAAAACACACAAAACTCCTCAAGGGGACATAAAAACAAGTCCAGACGAACGGAGGAAGCCCACAACAGGGCACAGCGTGGAAGGTACGTGGAATCGAGGCATTTCCATGCTATAAAGGGGTGAAACAGCTCTCACCAAATCGCGGGCTGAGCAACCACCCCACCCCCACCCCTCCACACACAACACATATAGCGCCGAAGCCAGCTAAAAAGAAATAGAGCAAGTTTGGGGCACCCATCGAGTCACTGACAGCTCCGGGGCCTGTTCCTGAGAGCAGCAAGATTTAGGACCCCAAAAAGCTGACAAACGCACACAAAATATGAGCGCGGGAACAGGACGCCGAGAACGGACGCAGGGCGCAGAGCTCGGGCACGGGTGGACGCGTGGGTGGAGGCAGACACAGCCACAAGCTAAAGCTCTGAAACCCTGAGTGGGGAACCAGTGCAGACAGGGATACAACTGTGGAAGCAGCGCCCTGAGACTAGTAAAGAAACCTCCTGCAGACAATCAAGCAAGGGGGTCTACCAGGGGGCTTGACCGCGGACAGACCCTGAGCGCGAGGATAAACCTGAGAAGCTGCTGGGCTAACAATGGCTACCCAGTCTCAGGAAGTTCAGAAGAGAAAGATTAACAACAAGAAAAAGAAGTCTTTAACACTCGACAACTTTTACACAGAGAAAATCCAGACAACCGAGCAAACAGAGGAGGAGAACAAACAAGCATCCGGACCCTCCTCAAATAAGGAAAACTCCTCACAAGCTATGGAAGAGTTCAAAACTGAGATTTTGAGGAAAATGGAAGAGATATGGCAAAAAAATAACTGTTTAAAAGGTAGAATCTTGCAAATGGAAAGTGAGGCTCAGAAAAAAAATGAACTGATAAGCAAATTGAACATCAGAAATGACCAGATTGAAAAGGAATACCAGAAGATTACGGCCGAAAACCAGAAGATTATGGCCAAAAACCAGAAGATTACAGCCGAAAAACCAGAAGATTACAGCCGAAAATCAAAAGATCATAGCCGAAAACCGAAAGATTATAGCTGAAAACCAATCCCTAAAGGCTAGAATTGAGCAAGTAGAAGCTAATGATCTCTCAAGACAACAAGAATAAATAAAACAAAGTCAAAAGACTGAAAAATAGAAGGAAACATGAAATATCTCAATGAGAGAGTGACAGACCAAGAACACCGGTCTAGAAGAGACAATTTGAGAATAATTGGTCTTCCAGAAAAACCAGAAATTGATAGAAACCTGGACTCCATACTAACAGAAATAATTCAGCAAAATTGCCCTGAAGTCCTACAACAAGAGGGCAATATAGACATTGAAAGGATTCATAGAACACCTGCGACATTTGATCAAGAAAAGAAAACACCCAGAAATATAATTGCCAAGTTCAAGAGTTTCCAAGCAAAAGAAAAAATCTTACAAGAAGCCAGAAAGAAACAATTCAAATATCAAGGAGCACCAATCAGGATCACACAGCATCTGGCAGCCTCCACGCTAAAAGATCGCAAGGCTTGGAATACGATATTCACAAAGGCAAGAGAGCTGGGCCTGCAACCACAGATCAACTACCCATCAAAATTGACTATATATTTCCAGGGGAAAGTATGGGCATTCAACAAAATTGAAGAATTCCAGGTATTTGCACAGAAAAGACCAGGGCTAAATGGAAAGTTTGATATCCAACCACAAAAATCGAGAGAAACCTGAAAAGG
>NC_058134.1:130196076-130223069 GCF_016433145.1 Gracilinanus agilis
GGGGGGGTTGAAGGGGAAAGGTGGAGCATGAAACATGTAACCATGTTAAAAATGAATATTAATAAATGTTAAAAAAATACCTCTTGTAAAATTACAAGGTAATATTCAAAGCATGGAAACTTTCAAGGTTCTTTGCAATTACCAAGACAGAGTAAATTTTAAAAGACATGTGCTCTATAAATCCAGTAGTATCAGATCAACAAGCTGGTCACAACCTCTTACCAGTTCTAATAGATTTTTCTCATTATTTGGGAGTTACAATAAAATCATAACAGAATTAATCCAGCAGCCACAAACTTCATTAACTTAAAATGATTCAGTACAACAGGAAAATCAACGAAATAAGCAAGATTAATTTACAAAAGTAATTAGCAAAATACAGTAAGATACAGTCTCTTAAAAGTCATTCAGTTCTGAAAGGTTTTTTTTTTATAATCAGTCTTTGCTCAAAGTTCTGAGCAGGTATGGGGTGAAATTTCTTCCCCTGAGTTCAGTTTTTAATCACAAGCAAGTCTAAATAGGCCATTCTGCCCCATTAATGGTAAACGCTAGGTCCACGTGGGGTCAGGTCGTTGGGCTCAGGGCTAGAGAAAAAAGTTTTGTAGAAAATCCCATGTGTAGAGCTTGTGTGGGTGGCTAAATTAGGTCTTTAGAGAAACATGTGGAAGGCTAGAAATAGGGAGAAAGGGGAATATACTACCCAAATTGTTAGTGGCAGAGCTGAAGCAGTCTCTGGAGGTCTAGATCTCAGCAAGTCAGGACTGGGTGAGCTGTTGGGGCTTGGGGTTCTGGACTCCAGCAGCACCAGTGAGTCAGGATCAGAGATCACAGGCACTGGGAGGCTTGCAGGCTTTCGGTTCGGCAGGAATGGAGATCAAATCAGGAGTCAGGAGATTGGCTGCGAGACGAAACTGACTGGGCACCAGCAGTCCATCAGTGCCAGCAAGGGCCACCAGGCCCGGGGCATTGAGCAAAATAATTCGCAGCCCAGCGGCAATTAAAACCATTGTCTCTCTTCCCCGTAAAACAGCCTCTAGGCTGGGGAAAACTGGGAGAGGACTGGGCAAGGAAAAAGATTGTTTCTGAGACTCTGGGTCCCAGAGCCTCATGGCTTCTTCTTAGGCTATCTGGAAAACTGAAAATTCGCTTTCCAAACTTCATAAGGTTGCCAAAATTATAAGGATAAAAATGATAAAGGCTGCTATAATTATAGAAATTAGTATTTTAATTAAAGCCATGCTGATAGATAAAGTTATTAGACCACGCGCTTATAAGAATTCAAAACCGCCGCCCTCGCCATTACTGTCTCCCGTCTCCTCCCGAGTCTGCTAGCCAAGAGACCACTCCCATCTAACCCAGGAGATTTAAACTCTTCTCTGTGTGGAGACGTAGGCCTCCCCACGCCCAAAGAACTGGAACCGGAAACCCGTTGGACCACGGGAAATGCAGTTTGATAATTTCCCCGTGTCCAGAAAATACATATATATATATACTTATAGAATGGCATTTCCCAAATTTCACTTTTACAATAAGCACATGAGAAAGTGTTCTAAATCTCTAATAATTAGAGAAATGCAAATCAAAACAACTCTGTGATATCACTTCACACCTAGCAGATTGGCTAAAATGAAAGAAGGGGAGAATAATGAATGTTAGAGGGGATGTGGCAAAATTGGAACATTAACGCATTGCTGGTGGAGTTGTGAACTGATCCAACTATTCTGGATGGCAATTTGTAATTATGCCAAAAGAGTGCTAAAAGAATGCCTGCCCTTTGATCCAGCCATACCATTCCTGGGTTTGTACCCCAAAGAGATCATAGATAAACAGACTTGTATGAAAATATTTATAGCTGTGCTTTTTGTGGTGGCAACAAATTGGAAAATGAGGGTATGTCCTTCAATTGGGGAATGGCTGAACAAACTGTGGTATATGCGGGTGATGGAATACTATTGTGCTAAAAGGAATAATAAATTGGAGAAGTTCCAGGTGAACTGGAGAGACCTCCGGGAACTGATGCAGAGCTAAAGGAGCAGAGCCAGAAGAACTCTATACACAGAGACTGATATACTATGGTAAAATCGAATGTAATGGACTTCTGTACTAGAGGCAATGGAATGACCCAGGACAATTCTGAGGGACTTATGGAAAAGAACACTACCCACATTCAGAGGAAGAATTATAGGAGTGGAAACACAGAAGAAAAACAACTGCTTGAACACATGAGTTGATGCGGACATTATTGGGGATGTAGACTCGAAACGACCACACCAATGCAACTATCAATAATATGGAAAGTGGTCTTGATAGATGACACATTTTAAAGCCAGTGGAAATGTGTGTCAGCTATGGGGCAGGGGCTCTTTGGGTGGTTAAGGGGAAAGTAAGAACATGAATCATGTAACCATGGAAAGTTTTTCTAAAAAATAAAAAATTTAAAATAAATAAAATAAAATCTTTAATGAACTAGTTGGCTACACATTTCTCAAAGAGGAATGTGTTTTGAACAACTTAACTTCTATCCCACTCACTAAGTAATCTTTCTCCTAATCTAATGTAACTAAGTTTAAGATAGAAAGGTAATCTTGTTTGAAGATCTGTATAGAGATTAGTTATGATGCTGCAATTGAGATATTCTTCCAGTAGTAAACCAATAAAGTAGCACTCAGCCCTTGAGGTCAGAGATGAGCTAACCAAAGAGTAATCTAACTCTTCCTCCCAGCCCTTGAACCCACAAGGAGTGTGATCAAAGTGTCCCTGCAAGTAAGGTGACCAGGCCTTTTATACTCAGGTTTCTAACTGCTCAAACTGCCCCCTCTCCTGGAGTTCTGGGGGGCACTATGGAATTCTGTGAGGCAGCTTTGACCACAGTAAAGATCATGGATGCTACAACACACACACGTTACCAGTTCATGTGACAGTGAAGTTCAAGCATTGCCCTCTTTCCACCTCTACTGTAAAAGTTCTTTGGACAGTTATTTTGTGTATTATAATCTTCCCCATTCTTCCTTTTTTTTTAATTCATTTTCTCTCAATGCATCCCTCTTTCTCAATTCATTTTAAAATCATTTCAACATAATTAACTTTCATCAATGCCCTCAATCTACATAGACTCCTTCTAACTATCCCCAAAATGACAAAGATCTTAGGATTTAAATATATCATCCTTTTCCCATATAGGAATATAAACATTTTAACCTTATTAAGTCCCTTATACTTTATCTTTCATGTTTACCTTTTTATGTTTATTTTGAGTCTTATGTTTGAATGTCAAATTTTCTATTCAGCTCTTGTCTTTTAATCAAGAATGCTTAAAAGTCCTCTAGTTCATTAAATATTTATTTTTCCCCTGAAGGATTACACTCAGTTTTGCTGGATTATTTATTCATGATCCTAATACTATCTCCTTTGCCTTTTGGAAAATCATATTCAAAACATTCTTCTTCTTTAACATAGTAACATGATCCTGCCTGTTGGTACATGGTATTTTAATCATCTCTTTCTGTTTTATTTCAGTATTCTCTCCATGATCTGGAGATCTTTGATTTGGCTGTGATATTCCTGGGATTTTTTCATTTGGGGATCCCATTCATTGGATTCTTTAATTTCTATTTTACCTTTGGGTTCTAAGAATAGGGCAGTATTACTCTACAATTTCTTTGAAGTGCAATATCTAGGCTCTTTCTTTGACCATGGTTTTAAGGTAGTTCAAAAATTCTTAAATTATCTCTTTTCCATCATTTTTTCCAGTTCAGTTGTTTTCTAATGAGATATTTCACATTTTCTTCTATTTTTTCTTCATTTGGCTTTGTTTTATTATTTCTTGATGTCTCATGGAGTCATTACTTCAAGTTAATACTTTAAAGAAATTATTTTCCTTCAATGAACTTCTAAACCTCTTTTTCCTTTTGACCAATTTTCTCCTTTAAGAAGTTATTTTCATCAGTAAAGTTCTGTACCCCCATTTTTTCCCAAAAAGTTTGTTTCTTCAGTAGGTTTTTGTACTCTTTCACCATTTGGCCAGTTCTTAAACTGTTAATTCTTTAATACTTTTTGCGCTTCTCTCCCCAACCTATTAATTCTTTTTTTTCATAATTTTCTCTCATCACTCTCATTTCTTTTCCCAGTTTTTCTCTACTTCTCTTATCTCTTTATCAAACTCTTCCAGAAATTTGTGCTTGTTTTGGGTCCAATTAGTATTTTTCTTTGAATGTTTTCCTTTCAGCTATTTCACATAGTTGTCTTCTAAATGTGTGGCTTACAATTCCTTGTCACCACAGTAGATTTTTAAATCAGATTCTTATCTTTGCTTGCTCATTATTTCAGTCTATTTCTTGGCTTTGAACATTTTGTTAAACTTTGGCTCTGCCTAGTTGGCGTGTGTGTGTTCAAGGGACGGTCAGGGTGGATGGAGGGATGCTGAACCAGGCTTCAGGCTTTTTTACATTACTATTTTCAAAGCTAGTTCTTGGGTTTGTAAGTTTTTGAAGCTTCCAAGGTGGTATATTCTAGGGAAATATGTGGTTATTCCTTTCTTCATGTGCACTCTTATCCTTGCCCAGAACATATTCCTTGCTCTCTCCTGCAGCTGAAAGCACAATTATTCCTTAGGTCCCCATCCTTTTGCAACCACAGTTGTTAAAGCTCCCCTCCCCCTGGAAATGCAACCCAGCAGTGAGTATGGGCAATGGAATTGCCAAAGAGTTCCCTGATCTGTACCCCGTGTTGGCATTATTGTCCCCTATAACTTTTTTCTAACCAGTTGTCCTTCAAGTCTTTTGCTATTTCTAATGCAGCTATTTGCAAGGCCTACAGCTGGTGTTACCACCAAGTTTGTACCCTACCCATTGTCACAGACTTTTTTGCCCCTTACTTTGTGAATTATATTGTTCTAGAAAAATATCACACTCTGACTTTTGTGTTGCTCTAGAATTTGATTTGAGGTGTTATTTTAGTGTTTTTGGAGGGAAGTGTTGGGAGATATGGGCTATAATGTTTCCTCTATTCTGCCATCTTGACTTTACCCCTCAATCTCCAAATTGCTTTTTTATTTAAAAAAAACTTTTTTTAGAATTCTTTCCTTTTTAAGCTTTAAGTTCAAGAATCTCTCCCTCCCTCTTACTCCTCCTCTGCCAACTGAGAAGGCAAATAAACTATGTCATTTATACATGTGGCATCATGCAAAATATATTTTCATATTATCAATTATACTTCAATTTGAACTAATAATTTATCAGTTATCTCTATAGAAATGGATAGCATTTTTCATCATGAGTCTTTTGGAATTGTCCAAACTGTCTCTTAATGATTAATTGGAGACCCATGATAACAAAGTATAAAACAGGCTTCATAGCAACTTTTTAAGATATACAGGACCTGATATGAATATAGGAGAGATAAAGATAAACCAGAGCTTAAATGTCTCATACAAACCTCCACATCTTAATAATTATTTGAATAAAGGGGAACAATCTTTATTCATGGAACTGCCACTTCACAAAAGACTTGGGCAATTAGGAGGCCACTGCCTTTGACAGAGGTGAGAAAGTCTTAGTCAATAAGAAATCAGAAGGGATATGGAAGGGGCAGGGCATTTTGAGGTGTTCCATCTTTTCCAGATGGAATTTATGGCCTGTCATAAAGAACTGGGAAGGAAGAAGAGTTAGACTGAAAAAGACATTTAGAAATATAGACCTTATTTTTATTTTTATTTTATTTATTTAGAATATTTTTCCATGATTCTGTGATTCATGTTCTTTCCCTCCCCTCCTCCCTACCCCTTCCCGAAGATGACAAGAAATTCTACTATGCTATAAATGAATTACTGCTCAAAACACATTTCCTTATTATTCATATTTGCAATAGATTGATCTTTTAAATCCAACTCCCCAATCATATGCCAATCAAACCATGTGATTGATCATATTTCTTTCTTCTGCTTTTCTACTCCCATAATTCTTTCTCTGGATGTGGATAGTGCTCTTTCTCATAAATCCCTCCGGATTGTCCTGGATCATAGCATTGCTACTAATATAGAAGTCCACTACATTCAAATGTAGCACAATGTATCAGTCTCTGTGTACAATGTTCTCCTGGTTTTGCTCTTTTCATTCTTCATCATTTCCTGAAGGTTTTTCTGGTTCACATGGAATTCTTCCAGTTCATTATTCCTTTCAGCACAATAATATTCCATCATCATCAGATACCACAATTTGTTCAGCCATTCTCCAATCAATTGGCACCCCCTCATTTTCCATTTTTTTGCCACCACAAAGAGTGCAGCTATAAGTTTGTTTTTTTTTAAACCCTTACCTTCCATCTTGGAGTCAATACGGTATATTGGCTCCAAAGCAGAAGAGTGGTAAAGGCTAGGCAATGGGGATTAAGTGACTTGCCCAGGGTCACACAGCTGCAAAGTGCCTGAGACCAGATTTGAACCTAGGACCTCCCATCTCTAGGCCTGGTTCTTAATCCACAGAGTCACCCAGCTGCCCCCATAAATATTTTTGAACAAATATTTTTCCTTACTATCTCTTTGAGGTACAAACCCAGCAGTGATATGGTTAGATCAAAGGGCAGGCAGTCTTTTAAAGCCTTTTGGGCATAATTCCAAATTGCCTTCCAGAATAGTTGGATCAATTCATAACTCCACCAACAATGAATTAACATCACAATTTTGCCACATCTACTCCACCATTTATCATTTTCCTTGGCTGCCTTATTGACCAATCTGCTAGGTGTGTTTATTTGCATTTCTCTAATCAAGAGGGATTTAAAACACTTTTTCATGTGTTTATTGATAGTTCTGATTTCTTCATGTGAAAACTACCTATTCATATCCCTTGACCATTTGTTGATTGGGAAATGGCTTGATTTTTTTTGTAAATTTGACTTAGTTCCTTATATATTTGGGAACTTAAATCTTTGTAAGAAAGTTTTGTTATAAAATTTTCCCCAGTTTTTTGCTTTCTAATTTGTTTTGTTTGCATATGACATTTTTTATTTGTTGTAATAAAAATCATTCATTTTACATTTTGTAATGTTCTCTGTCTCTTGTTTGGTCTTAAATTCCTTCCTTTCCCACAGATCTGACAGGTATACTATTTCATGTTTGTCTAATTTATTTATGATTTCACTCTTTATATTTAAGTCATTTACCCATTTTGAACTTATCTTGGTATAGCGTATGAGATATTGATCTAAACCTGATTTTTTCCCATACTGTTTTCCAAATTTCCTGGCAGTTTTTGTCAAAGAGTGAGTTCTTATCCCAAAATCTGGGATCTTTAAGTTTATCAAACTCTATCTTGCTGAGTTCAGTTACTCCTAGTCTATTCCATTGATGTACCCTTCGGTCTCTTAGCCAGGACCATATTGTTTCGATGACATTATAGTACAGTTTAAGATATGGTACTGCTAGGGCCCCTCCTTCACATTTTTTTTCAGTGTAGAAATGCAGACCTTACAAACAAGTCATTTGAAGATTACTTTCTGCCTGAAAGGCTTACTTTTTGGCTTACCTAATTTGTTTTCTCTATGCTAGACCATGGGACTCTTGGACTGTTAGATATAGCCTAGCTGAGCTTTGCTAGAACACCATTCTAACAATATTTTCTATAGAGTAAAATTTGGTAGAAAGTAGCACTGTCATGGACCCATTTGAGTAGATTGTGTTTCAATGGCTCCAAACTGATTGTCCTTGGTTCAGAGAATTAGTTTCAGAGGCTAGAGGTCAGATTGTCCTTATTCCTCAATATTTGTAAGCAAAAGTTCTCTAAAGAGAAAGTTATCTAGTAAATATGACTACTGTGCCATCCAAACAGAAAAGCCCAACACATGGCTTTGTATTGATTTGGGTGGGTTTTATGAAGGGATAGAGCACAGTCATCCTAGTCTTGAAGTGATGGAGCCAAAGTGCTAGAATGCATCTATCTTCAACATTCCTGCTAGACCTGTGATGTATTTTCATGCTGATCTCCTGCTGCTATAGAGGGTAAGCAGCAATAAATATTCAGTAGCTGTGAGATTGGAGGCTAGATAGTTCTTACTCACACAAACCATTTGGAAATAAAGCTTTTTATACATTCTTAAAGGCTCTCTTTTGATCTGGCCTTGAAAGACTTGGGAGCACTGACTGAAAAGGAGTAGAGGTGATGGAGCATCTGGACTGTCATTCTAAAGGCATAGTTGGTCTTTTGGGAAGTTCTGCCTTGGCATGCACTCAGCAATCTTAGGAGGCAGCTGTTTTCTCAAGCAACTGACCTGCTTAGTGCAGGTTAAGATAGTTATTCTGAGAATCAGCTTGAAAAAGTTGATATTACCTTAGTGCGGATGATAGGAGGCACTTTGGAGGAGGAAGTATGGAGGATTGAAAATCTTACCCAGTAAGGCTTCACACATAAATTACAAAAATAAAACACACTCCAGTCTTTTGAAATTTAATTTAATTTAAATTTAATAAGAAAGCTAGGAGGTTATAAGCACTTGGGTAATAATAATAATAATAATGTATGACATTAACACTGATAATGATAATTAGAATTTATATACCATTTTAAGGTTTGTAAATGCTTTATATGTGTTATCATCTCACCCTCAAAATAACTATGTAAGATAAGTACTATTATAGCCCTCATTTTAGAAAAGAGGAAGCAGGCATAGAAATGCTAGGTGACTTATTTAGAATCTCAAAGCTCCTGAAAGTCTGAGTCAGGCTTCTTGACTCCAAGTCTACCCAGCTGTCACCTAAACTTTTTTTTTTAAACCCATACCTTCTGTCTTAGAATCAATCCTATGTGTTGGTTCCAAGGCGGAAGAGTGGTAAGGGACTAGACAAAGGGGGTTAAATGACTTGCCCAGGGTCATACAGTTAGGAAGTGTCTGAGGCTAGATTTGAACCTAAGACCTCAATCCACTGAACCACCTAACTACTCCCTGTCACTATACTTCACTGAAAACTCTCAACTATAAACATACAAGCAGAAATGTTATAGTACTGCACTCAGTAGAAATGTTTATCCCACTAAGGAAGGGAATCTCCCTAAAGCAGACTGTGCTTGTGGTTCCAATATGGGGGAAAAAATAAAGATTCTGAAGAAAGCTGGGAATTTTAAGGGGCCACAATTATGAGATTAAATATTAACCAAAGTCTTGGAGTAACCCTCTTGCTTTTCTAGGACTCCTTTCTTGCATCTTGCTGATGACCAGGCATAACACTTTATCCTGAAAATTCTCAGCAAAATGTCTTGGTGTGCTCTAGGTGCTAAGCAAATGCAGTTTGGTTAATTTGTCCTTGCTTGTCTCCGATGTTGTAAAGCTTTTAAAAAGTCAAATGTTAAATGAAAATTAAAAGGCGATAGAGAGAAGATAAAAAGGACATAAGGGGAAATGTATTTATTGAATTTACTGGTAAAATGCTCATTAATTTAGCTAAAAATGATCATTTTAAGATGGTCATGCTATCCAAATCTTCCTGCTTTCTTGTCATCTCCAGCAAGTCATTGTGACCTTATCATTTTCAGTTTTTACATATGTAAAATTCAAGCTCATTTAGGGGAAGCTTTTTGTGTGGAGAATTTTACTAGTAAGGGACAGATGATGGATAAGCATTTATTAAATACATTTGCTGTGCAAGGACAGGCTGCCTCGGTAGAAAGCTAACCTTTGAGTGAGGAAGACTTGGATTCAAATTCTGACACCTGAGACATACTAAATGTATGCTCCTGGTTAAATCACTTAATCTCTCGGTGCCTCAGTCCAGTCTCTAACACTAGAAACTGAAGGGAAAGTAAAAACTGAAATGGTAAAAGTTCCTTCCCAAGAGTCCCTAATGTCAGTGAAATAAGAGATTCTATAAAACAAAGGAAACAAAAAATCATTAAAAGGTACTATGCTACAAACTGGGGAGCTAAAGACAAAACATATAACCTAGGTCCTCCTTTAAGGAACTTACATTATAGTGAGGATATAACATGTACAATAAGTATATACTACAAGATAATTTGGGGAGAAGAGAACTACTAGAGACGTAATGGAGATATGTGCAATAAGTATATACTACAGTATAATTTAGAGGAAAAAAAGAACACTAAAAAAATTAGAGCATCAGGAAAGATTTTCTTTTGGAGGTGGTATGAGGAACCTTGAGGGAAATGAAAGATTCTAAAGGAAGTGAGTAATCATTAAATATTCAGAAACAAATCACAGGAAATGAGCTGATAAGATGTTGAACTAACTGGAAAAAGATTGGGCAATCACTTTTTGAAATGCAAATACCATTCTTAGATGGAATTAAAGGAAGCCCAACTATTGAAGGAGAAGAAAATTGTCCCCAAGGCCTCCTAGGGCCATTAAAAGACTGAGTTACTAGCTCAGTCTGGCACTCCACTTTGAGGATGGGGAATAGAAAAGGAACCCAGCTCCTACAAAAATGTATAAGAGACCTGTGGAACCAAAGAAGAAAAGGCCAGGAGAATCTTAGTATAGTTGGGATATTAAAAGTGAACAGATATTGTTCCCTAAGAAGTGAAAAGCAATATAATCACAAAAAAACTTAAGAAGATTGATATGAAATGATGCAAAGGGAAGTGAGAAGAACCAATGGAACAGCAATACAAAGCAACAACAATAGTGTATCATGATCAACAGGGAATGACTTGACTATTATCAACAATATAAGGATCCAGGACAACTCCAAGGGATTCATGATGAAAAAGGTTATCTACCACCAAAGAAGGAGGAACTAACAGTCTGAATGAAGAGTGAAGAATACCATTCTTCCCTTTATTTTCTCTCTGAATTTTTCTCTAGTGTAAACAATATATGCCTTGTTTTACAACATGACAAACATGGAAATATTTATAATATGACAATGTACATTAAACCTTTGGTATCATCTGCTCTTTTTGGATGGGTAGGAGGAATGAAGAGAACAGGAATTGCAGAATGTCAGAATATAATTATTAAAAATAATATCAACGGGAGGTCCTAGATTCAAATATGGTTTCAGGCACTTCCCAGTTGTGTGATCCTGGGCAAGTCACTCGATCCCCATTGCCTACCCTTACCACTCTTCTGCCTTGGAGCCAATACACAGTATTGACTCCAAGACTGAAGGCAAGGGTTTTAATATATATAGATATATCTATACATATATACATATATATATATATATCTCAACATGTAATCTGGAACCCCTCAAAAAATTAATAATGTATAAAAGTGAACAGAAATGCAATCACTAAGAAAAGGACCAGAACTCCAGGCATGAGGCTCTTTGGGTTGCTCAGAACTTTTTCAAAGCAGAAATTGGAATTAATTGTCCCCCAGAAAAACATACCCATCCTTCCTATAGATCTCAAGGTGGTCATCTTATTCTTTTATACCTAAAACCTTTCTTTCTAGGCTTAGAAAGGTTTACTTTTCCTTTTAAAAAAAAGAAAGAAGTAATGTTAACTCCAGACCTTTTCTATTCTAGATGTACTTATTAGAAATAACAAGGTGGTAATTGAGGGAAGATGCATCCAGAGAAAGGATCCTAGAAATTTAGTGTTAATAAAATGAAATGTAGCAGAAACACTGGACTCACTATTCCAAAAAAGAGCAGCTATATCCATTCCCTCAAGTTTCCATGGGGACCTTGAGGGGCTTAGGGTATCTTTCTCTCTCTTTACTGCCATTCACTCAAATATCAACCTATTTTATTCCTACCACAGTTAGATACCCAATGAATAGTTCTCCAGTTCCATCCAACTCAACTAACATGTTAGCTTTTACAAAGAGATATTTACTTTGAAGACAAAGCAAAAATAAAAGTACCGTACAAACATTTTCCTACCACCACCTCATAGGCATACCCCCCTTATAATTTATTGATCCCCAGGGAAAATGGGTTTTAATTTAGTTCAATTCCTAGTAATATTCCCACCAAGTTCACACAAAGATGTGATCTTATTTCTAAAAGAATCCTCTTTTTAGCTACAACTGGTATTCAGTGACCATTGAAGGTCACTCACAATGGTCACTCCTTTTTCCTTAGAACATTAAATACTAATGATCTGGTTGGGGGAGGAGGGAACTTTCATGGAATCCAATTCCCAGAATTCTTTAGGCTAGTTTCCCCTGACTTTTTGAAATTTGCAAAGTTAGAGTCTTCGGATTAATCTCCTTTACCTACAATAAAACAACAAAGGCTGAAGTGAAAAGGACCTTGCCATGTAAACCTCAGAAGGAAGAAGGGCCAGGACCCTTCCTCTCATAGAATTGCTTCTTGCCAGACACCAACAGCAAAGAAATAAAACTTCCAGAGATGTCCAATACAGAGGAACTAAAGAAAATAAGTTTGGAGCAAATTAATATCTTTTGAAAATGTCCCTAATTCTAGTTTTTTAGCTTCAGCCAATCTAAGAGAGTACTTTTCATTACCTGATTAGTAGACCAGACCCAGTTATAGAATGTCTAGATATTCTCCTAGGAAACAAACTTCCATTACGTGTCTTCATGACTCTCCGATGAAACAGGCTTCCAAGTAGAATAGTTTGACTATATGGAGATTGCATTGCACAGAAGAGAGCAATGTGAAATATATCTGGAAAGATTGAATAGAACTAGACTTGAAGGGCTTTGATGCCAAGCTTAGGAACTGGGATTTTTAACTAGAAGAAATAATGAACTTCTAAAAATTTCTTGAGCAGGGCAGTGAGAGTGGTCAAGCTTTTATTAGTATTTTCTAATTATTTTAATAGATCATTATAGGGTGGTTTGAAGAAGGGAGAAACTGAAATCAAGGTGACTAGTTAGAAGACTATTCCAGAAGCAGCTAGATGGTACAGAGAACAGATCACTGGGCTTGGAGTCAGGAAGATGAGTCCAAATCCTGCCTCAGACTTACTGACTGTGTGGCCCTTAACAAGTCGCTTAACTGCCCTGAGACTCTGTTTCTTCAACTGTAGAACAGGAACAATAAGATCACCTGTTTCATAGCATTGTTATAGAACTGAATGAGATAACACATGTAATGTGTTTTGTAAACTAAAAGTATAATATACATTGTTTTAAAATTTATTAAATTTGTTAAAGACAAATTATTGTTAATGTTATAAAAATAAAAATATATTATTGCGATGGATCAAGATTTGGCCTTAGAACTCAAGGAGTCTATAATTTAGTTGAGATGATATGACACATACATGGATAACTGGAGTTAAAGAAAAACAAATGCAATTTCATGGTGGTTGTTGTTATTAATGATGAATTCAGAAAAAATTCGAATGGTCTTTTTCTTTAGACTTTTAAGGTTTATTTTTAAAAAATAAACAAAATTCTATTTTTTCCTTCCATTCCCAATTGTAAAAAAAAAATACAAATGTCTTATAAAAAATGTGCTTAGTCAAGCAAAACAAATTCCTTCATTGAACTTGTTTTAAAATGTCACATTCTGTACCTGAATCTATCACCTCTCTGTCAGAGGTGTACAGCATGCTCCATCATCAAGCCTTTGGAATCATGGAAAGTCATATTGGGTTGAACAAGAGTTCTTAGAGCTTTCACAGATGTTTGTCTTTTCATTGTTGTCATTGTAAAAAAATGTTCACTTTTCAGATAAGTTGGAGGGGGGATGGTTTGGCCCCCATGTAGAAAAAACAGAAATTAAAGCTATCTGTATGCTCTGAAGAAACAAAGGTAACTGTCTATCTATGCACACACACACACACACACACACACACACACATCCTTTTAATTCCTAGAGTGAGAAAAGTACAACCCACATTCAGGTGTTGTTATTAGAAACCTTTTCTTCCCCCCTCTGACTGACGGATGCACCTGGCTAGAATATTTCTTCCATTTCTAACTAATCATCCCTCTCCAGATTTAGAATTACCTTAGTGAATCCATGAGTTGCTGGAGGCAGAAGCTGTTGGTGGGAGAGGCATGCTGTGGAAATGGAAACTGAAAGCCTGTTTGGACAGAGAACTCCCAGGGAAATTATTCAGGCGGAGATTATCGATGTGAACGTATGACCTTGTCATCTTGCCAAGGACAGCAGGACCTGCTGTACGGTGATCTGAGCATCTTGCAGTTGAGCCAACAACCAACTCTGGGCATTTCTTATTATCACCCAGTGTCACAAACCCTTGGCCTTTCCCACTCAGACACCTTCGAATCATTTCAAGTAGATTTCAGAGAGCACACTCCCCTGTACCATCAAATCTACTCCAATGTCTCAGCCCCTCCTGTCCTTTGGGCACCTGACAAACTTTCTAATCTTCTCACTACATCTCAGGAAAAAGAATACTATTCATGAGCCTTGTGAAAGAGAAGGACACAATGTGCCAATTTAGCACTCTTCGAGGTTTGATTTATTGTTGTTATTTTTAAGCCTCAGATTCACAAAATAGAAGACAGAACTTGAATAAGACATTTGGGATATTCCAAATCATGTTGTTGTTTTTTTTAAAGACAGCCATCAAACATTAACTCTTTAAAGTTCCAGAAAAGTATGCTTCCAGTCCTTGTCATAAAGAATTGTTTATTGGACCTATAGTTATGTTATTGCCACAGGCATGAAGATGTCTTTCCTTTACTTTGAAGACTTGCTAAAAATGATCTGAGTAAGAGATTTGAAATTCTTGAAGGTAACTTGGAGAGCATCTAGTCCACCTCCCCCAATTTTAAATATGAGGAAATTGAGACCCTGAAAAGAGAATTACTTGCCCCAAATCTCATGGCAAGTTAATGATAGAGTCAATATTTTAGGCAAGATCTCTATAATTCCAACCCAATATTTACCTTAAAACACAGAGTTTTAAATGGTATCTTATATTGAATAATAATTCTGGCATGGAGTTAGGAAGACTTATATAAAGTATTTAGTATAGTGCTTGGCATACAATGGACATTTGTTCTCTTCCCCTCAATGATACATACTAGTTGTGTGACCCTGGACAGGTCAGTTAATTTGCCAGTGTTCCAGGAATATGTTTGGGATGGGCTGGCAATCATTATCTGGGAAGAGAATTTTTAAGCCAAGGAATTTCCTACTTTGTTGAAATTATAGATTCATGCATTCCCTCCCCTACATGAATAAATTATTTTTTAAAAAGCTGTTCTTGATATAATTGGTTTTAGATCTCTTAAATTTCCCAATCAATAAGAGTCATTCTTTATAATAAAGAATTTGTAAAAGAGGGAGGAAAAAACTTCACTTCAGCTAAACATCCCAATACATCATAACTCTGATGCCACTGAACTACTTTCCTAATTTTTCAGCAAAAGTTTTTGGTAAATTATTATAAAATGATTTTGATGTTGACTGATTCACAATAAAATCTGACATTGTATGCAACCCCTCACATCCACATCCCACCTTGCTTACCAAGTAGGGAGGTCTTTCCCCATATTTATTAATTGGGCCAACTTAGTCAAAATTTCACAACATTCAGTTTTGACTATTTGGATGTTATTCTTTCCATTTTCATTTTTGCAATCTTTGTATGTATTGTTTTCCTGCTTTTGTTTATTTCACTTTTCATGCCTTTGAATGTTTTACCATATTCTTCTATATTCATCACATTCATAATGTGTAATATTCAGTTATACAATATTGTATAACTTTACAATATTGTTTTAACTATTAGACAATGGACATTTACTTTATTTCAAATTACTAGCTAATACAAAAAGTGCTTCTATAAATATTTTTGAAGTATGTCATTTTAAAAATAACTTTCTCAGGGAAAAATATATATCTCTAGGTTCTCCAGGTAAAAGGGTATAAACCTTCTAAATCACTTTCTTAGCATTAATCCAAATTACTTTCCTGAATGGATAGAATAAATCCACAGCTCTACCCTCAGTGTATTAATGGGCCCATTTTTCCACAACCTTTCACAGTGACTATTTCCCCCTCTTGTCATCTTTGATAACCTGCTAGATGTAAAATTAAATCTCAGAATTATATTGATTTAAATTTTCTCTCATTATCAGTGAATTCAAACAGTTGTTCAAAGGGATAGGGGGTGGATCCATAATATTTTTGATGGAGGCAATACCCCAACAAGAAAATACTCTCTACCAAAGCAGGTCAACTATTGCCCTTGAGTTTCCAGAGTCTAATGAGAAGTTATATGACATGCAGATTCACAAAGATGAGATGCCTCTGAAGTGGAACCAGTCTCTTTGGCTTTGACATCAGTACTCTATCCACTATTCCACACTGTGTTTCCAGAGTTTCATGATATTAATAATGGCTGGTAATTCCTTTAAGAACTGTTTGTTCATATCTTTTGACTATTGTGAGATGATAGTTCATTTTATGTATTTTGTTAGTTACCTAGATATTTTCAAAATCAGACCATATCTGAAACATTTAAAAATATTTTCCCCAATCCCTTCCTTTCTTATAATTGTTTATTTAATTCATTTATGTAGAAGCTTTTCAATTTTGTGGAATCATTTTAAATGTTTTTATCTTCTTCAGTCACCTTTATTTCTTATTTTGTTTACTTCTTTGCTTTAGCTGTGAAATATATCGAACCTTGTTCTCTTAAAAACATTTTTAAATGGCATAACCACCAACATTCAGGTAAGAGATCCATTTTGAGTTTATTCTTGTATAATAATTTGAACTTAATTTCAACCAGACTGTTTTCCTATTTTCCCAGTAATTCTTATCCAATAGGGAATTCTAAGTAATTTATGTTTTCAAGTTTATCAAACATCAGGGTTCAATTCTTTCTGGTTCTCCTATGAGTACCTCTGAGCCACTGATCTACTTGCCTAATTTTTCAGTAAAATTTTTTTTGTAAATTATTATAAATTATTTTGATGCTGACTGATTCACAATAAAATCTGAGGTCTTGGGTGTTGTTCTTAATTACCTACTACCTTTTAAAATGTTCCATTATATATTTTAAAGCTTTTCCCCACCAAATTAATTTTGTCATTATTTTGACTAGTTCTGTAAAGAATTATTTTTTCCTGGCTATTGTTTCTGTTAGTTCTGTAATTGTTTTCAGCAAAAATTAGATAAGATAAAAAATAGTAAAGACGTATTAAAAAACATAAGAGAGAAATTATTCTTATTTGCTGATAGAATGATTGTTTACTTGGGAAGCAGAAAATCAACAGAAATATAATTGAGACAATGGTTTTAGTAAAGTAGAAAAATTCAAAACAAACCTACTAAGGTCATAGGATTTCTATATGATAATAATAACAACAATAACAACTAGTATTTATATAAGTACTTTAAAGTTTGTGAAGCGTTTTACAAAATTTAACCCATTTTTATCCTCACAAAAACCCTGGAATGTCAATGCTTTTATTACTCCCATTTTACAGATGACGAACCTTAGGTGGTTAATAGTTCAGTAACTTGCTAGAATCACAAAGCTCATAAGTGTTTGAGGTCATATTTGAACTCATATTTTCCTGGCTTCAGATGCAGAAAAATAGTAATAGCAAAATCTAAGATTAAATAATAGAAAAGGAAGTCCCATTCAAAATACCTACAATACCTACAAAATGCACAAAAAAACTGGAAGTTGATCAACCAAGTTTTATTCCAGACCTATACAGATACAATTATGAAATATTTAGAGCAATAAGTGCTATTCCAGATGAATTATTAAGAAGATACTTTAGGGAGACAGAAAAATTAGCATTATAATGCTACATTTAAAACATTTAGGGATGAGATAGGTGGTAAGAGTCTTAAAAACTTTTAATCAATTTTTAATATATTTCATTGTATTCTCATAACTGTCAGGTCATAAGCAGAAGAAGATAGTGTCTCTCTGAAAATATACAGAATTGAGGTGTAGAAGAGTCCTAGGCTGGGATTTCAGCTCTAACATTAACTAAGTGATCTTGAAAACTGTTGCTTTGTATCTCTGGCCCTCATTTTCACATTTGTAAAAATCAGCAGATGTGCAAAGATGAACATGGCACATAACACTCTCAAGTGTTGATTGGTTTTAGTATGTTTGATCTAAACCATGTTAAAGTATAATTGGGAAATATTCAACAAAATGAATAAAAACAAACAGATAGGATTACATTTTAAAACTAAGTTGATATGTAGCCATAGAAATCTTTCTTTATAGTTAAGTAGCCCCTGTTTCTATTTGATTTGACTTCACTGGACTAGAAGATCTCTGGAGTTCCTTTTCACTCTATTTCTAAGAATTCTAGAACAGAGATCTAAGTTTCTATTCCATTGTTTTGTAAAGTAATATCTATGTAATCTATCTATTTATCTATCTATCTGTCTGTTTGTCTGTCTGTCTAAATATATTACCACTAATTAGAACCATAGAGTTAATTGATGCTGATATTCACTATGATATCAACTGATTTGACTTGTCTTAAAACTCCATCTTGGTTGACCAAGATATGGAGTGGTTATTGGAGTTAATGGCAAGACAGCATAGTTATGTGAGAAAATAACATTGCTTTTGTCTGAATTCTCTACTTAGTTCTACCACTTACTATCAATATAAACTTGAGAAAGTCAACCAATATCCATGGGTCTCAATTCTAACATCTGCAATAGGTTTGGGAAATGGAGTTAAGATAGTGGCATAAAGGAAACAACCCAGCTGAACTCTCTAAAGATTCTTCTTCAATCAACTTAAATAGTATGTCAAGTAAAATTCTGGAACAGCATACCCAACAAAAGTTCAAAATGAGACTTTTTTTTCTGAGCAAGACAACTTTAGGAAGTCAGTAGAAGATGCCTGTGGCGCCAAGGTGGGACCCAGCCCAGAAAGCATATGGTGGCAAAACCTACAGTGGGCTTTGGAGGTGGCCCTGACTCTCAGTCTCTCAGCCCAAAGACAATAAGGTGAGCAGACGATTGGACAGGAAGAGATTACATGGGATTCTGAACTAATAATACCAGGTATAGAATCAGATACTGTTTGACAACTTTATTATTCAGAAACATTTCTTCATTGTGTCTGGGTTTCAGGGCAGAGAAGAGCACTTGTGATCAGTCAGAAGGGAACAGGACCCAGGTGACAATTCCAGGGCTGAAAAGAGAGGTGAGTTACAGTGTATGACTACAGGGGAGCAGGAGCCCCTCTTGCATTAAAGCCCAAAGTATAGACTAGGAGAACAGTGACCATAACACCTGAGAAGCACTGAAAACATACAGATTTTTAGAACTGGCTCCCAAAACAATAGTACAAAAAAACCTGAAGAACATATGCAGTGCCTCACCGCCCCAAGGTGAGTAAACCCCAACTTTAAGATAAAGTTAATAATGAAGAATTAGAGTAGGAAAATGGGCAAACATCAGCAAAGAACTTGACCATAAAAAGCTACTAGGGTGGAAGGAAAGACCAAGACATAAACTCAGAAGAAAAAAACAATGTGAAAACTGAAACAAGCAAAGCCTCAAAGAAAACTGCTCATTAGACCCCTAAGTGTGTAAGAATTCCTGTAAGAGCTAAAGAAAGAGATAAGATTAGTAGAGGATATTTGGAAAAGAAATGAGAATGATGCAAAAAAATTCTAAAAATAGAATTAACAGCTTAGTAAATGAGGTACAAGAAATACTGAAGAAAATAACACTTTAAAAACCAAGTTGGCCTAAGCATAAAAATTTGTTGAAGAAAAAAAACTTCTCAAAAAAATAAAAGTGATGAAGGTAGGGGAAAAAGGTATAAAATTTCACTGAAGAAAATAAATTCTTAAAAATTAGATTTTTGTAAGTGAGAGCTAAGGATTCCAAGAGACATCAAGAAACAATAAAACAAAATTAAAAGAATGAAAAGAGAGAAAAAATGTAAAACGGCTCATTGGAAAAACAAATGACCTAGAAAAAAAGATTGAGGAGAGAAAATTTAAGAATTATTGGACTACCTGAAAGTCATAATAAAAAAGGAGCCTACATTTATATTTCAAAAAATTCTAAAGGAAAATTGCCTGATATCTTAGACTGAGGGAGTAAAATAGAAATTGAAAGTGTCTACTTCTCACCTCCTGAAACAGATCCCAAAATAAAAACTTACAGGAATATTATAGAGAAACTTCAAAGGGACTAAATTAAGGAGAAACTATTGAAAGTATGCAAAAAATAAAATTTCATAAAGCCATAGTGAGGATAACATAAGATTTAATAGCTTCCACATTAAAGGAGATGAGGCCTTAGAATATGATATTCTAGAGTGCAAAAAACTAGGATTGCAACCAAGAATATCCTCTCCAAAAATAGTGATTGTAATCTCTCCAGAAATAGTGATTGTAATCCCTGAGTGGAATATGGATACATAATGAAATAGAGAGCTTTCAAGGATTCCTGATAAAAAAGAGTAGAGCTGAATAGAAAATTTGACATTTAAACACAAGACTGAAGAGAAACATAAAAAAGTAAACAAAAAATGATAAGCATAAGGGTTTTGATAAAGTTAAATTGTTGACATTCCTATATGGGAAGATGATAGATGTAGCTGCTCAGAGGTTGATCTTTGATAAGTCATTTAGAAGTCTGTGTAGTGTGCAAGTGGAAAATTTGCCACACCTGAGCTACATTTCCAGCATCCTTTTACATCCTCATTTGATGTATACGGGCTTGGGAGATAAATTTGACTGAGACTCACAATGCAGGGCTCTTTGTTGGCTTTCATTCATTTGGGAACCTTTAATTTTTCAGAATGCCTCCTTGTCTTTATATTGCTAGGGAATTTTCTTTACCAATTCCTAAATATTAAGGTACAAAAATTTATCATACAAAAAAATGCAAGCTAAAATGTAAACTGACATTCAAATTCAATTGTACAATTTTAAGTACTCCTTAAATGGTCCAATGGCAATAGATGATTCCATCCAAGAAACATCTGATTTTTCCAAGCCAATTCCTGAACTACTCAGAGAAATTGATAGTGAAACAGACACAAAATACCCCTCTCCTATGTCTCGGATGGAAAACGTCCTCTCTTATATTGAACAACTCCTGGCTAACCTTCTCTCTCCTTTTCTTCCTCCCAATGCCCCATCCTGCCTTGCCCTTTCTCCCAACCCACAACCTACCCAGCCCCAAGAAACCCTCATCTTCCTACCATACAAGTCCTTACCTGTATTTCCTCAGTATCCACAGAGACACCTCCTATGAAACCAAGAGCACTGACAGATTCCTTTGAAGGCCTTTTCCCCTTAAGGGAAGTGCCCAAAGTACTATAAACTGGGGATGTTTTAAAATTAAAACAACATAGGCCTTTCACACCCCAGCATATAAAGGAATTTAAACACGATATTTCTATGAAGTTATCAAGATGAATCAATCCTGGTAACAAAAAAGATCGACAATATATTCTTTCATTTTGATCCATCTTATAAGGATGTTGAACAATTGCTTTATGCATTTTTAACAGAGCACAAGTTGGATAAGGTCATCTTTCATATTAATAAAGCCCAAGGACACAATGCAGCACACTGGCCACCTGTGGATCCTCATTGGGACTCTAATGATACAATGAATACATGGAATTACATTATGCTATGGACACTATTCCAAGAGCAATGTGAGAATGCTCTGAAAGGCCACATGCATGAACTAAATTCGAATGCCTTAAACCAGTGATGGGCAAACTTTTTAAAGAGGGGGCCAAAGGAAAGGAAATGCTCATTTGTCAATCTGTTTCTAAGGCAACTCTTTTGAAGTTTCATTGTATTGTATCTTACTCATTGTATTTGTCAGATTAGGAATAATGTCGCGCAGCCAGATATAACATTTCAGGGGGGCTGCATCTGGCCTGAGGGCCATAGTTTGTCCATCACGGCCTTAAACAATCTGATGATGAAACACCCTCCCAGTTTATGGACAGGCTCATTGAACTGGGAAGTAGGTACCTAGACTGATCTTTCTATATAGAAAGAGATATTAGACATATAAAAAGATTTTTTGCCAATAACTATTCCAGAGTAGTCCAGGATTATTTTCAAATGCATTACTCAAAGTGGCCTAAAATGGATCTTGAAGAGTTGAGGTGAACTGCTGCATATGTCTTTAAAGGCAACAAAGAAAAACAATCTGAAACTAATGATTTACTAGAAAAGATCCAGAAAGAATTAAAATATTTAGCTAACAGAATTGATAAACAAGTAAAAGGTCATGATACTCAACCAAATGCACTTGTTCCTCTCCAAGAACCTATTGATCCCTTACCTGCCACTTCTGTGGAAAGAAGTTCTTTCTCTTTCCAAACTTTCTGTTCTACCTCTGGCCCTATTTTATCTCAGAAGAGGACCCAGAGGTGATTTACATATCTCACCAGTTGATATGCTATTTGGACATCCACCTATTCAGGCACAACCATTATCCCTGCCTATACTTCATTGTTAGGATGGGATGCAAACATTGACACATATACCAGCAAATGACAAACAAAATTGTGAGAACTCCATAATTCTGGAGCTGCTGTTCAGGTAGGCTCCATAGACTTCTTTCTTCATGATTTAAACCCAGTTGATAATGTATACATAAAATATTTCAAATGTACTGGGTCAAATGAACCTGCTTATGACAGACCTTTCCAAATCCTATTGACTACACCACCAGCCATTAAAATTGGGGAGAGGGACTCATGGATTCATTGTAGCCATGTAAAATGAATACCTTCTGCTGATGATGAATAATTGCCTATACTGATTGTATTACTATTGTTTGTATTTGTCTAAGACTCCCCTATTGCTAGATCTGTACTATTTTGTTCCATTATATTTGATTGATACTTCTACTTGAACAAATTGCCCTTGAAGGACAACACATATACTACCTCAAAAAAAAAATAAACAATATCTGTATTAGTGATCTATATTGACCTCATATGCCTTTTATAACATTTTGTGCCTTTTGTGGATTTTTTTATTTCCTAGAATATATTATTGCTTTTATACCTCCATTGTTTCATCTACCTCATTTGCACTCACCCTGAAGATCATGGCAAGGTAAAGAGGAAATGAATCTTATTTTTTGGCAAGTACCCTCTATATTTTACTTCTGTGCTTGTGAAATATATACATTCTTTTTAAACCCTTGTACTTCGGTGTATTGTCTCATAGGTGGAAGATTGGTAAGGGTGGGCAATGGGGCTCAAGTGACTCGCCCAGGGTCACACAGCTGGGAAGTGGCTGAGGCCAGGTTTGAACCTAGGACCTCCTGTCTCTAGGCCTGATTCTCGCTCCACTGAGCTGCCCAGCTGCCCCCAATATATACATTTTTTAATTTTTTTGTTTTCCTTCCTACATGTATGACACAGTATTTGATTTTTTTCTCCCATTTTTTGTATTGAAGCACATGTCACCGGTATTGAAAAGATTTTTAACTGTTTTGATTTTAGCAATAAAATAAGCTAAGATGTCCATTTGCCTAGCATATAAATGTGTACCCCAAAATCTTTGGACTATGGCGACTTGCCACTAGTTATGTAAATATTATGAGACTTTTGCTTGATGAATATGTCTAAATCAAGGAAAAAACTGACCACAAAGGACCACAGAAGTTAACCTGCAAATTGCGAAAGAAACACAAAGGTAAAAGAGACCAAACCAGTCCTATTGTGATTGATGACATTCTGTGTAAAGAGCATGAGAACTTGATCATTAAGACTTGAGGTTATGCCTAACACATATTAAATGCAGGACTTTCTTGTACCACACTCTTTATCAAGTATATAACATCAATTGTTCTGGCTCCATTATCCCAAAAAGTGAGGAAAAGGATCAGACCAGTGAATACTATTTCCCATTTCCTTTGAGATCTAATGTCTCTTTCTATTTTCTTTCATTATGTGGCAACTTAATGTAGTCCAGAGTGTTGAATTGGGTAGTGACTATTGTCCTTGCAGACTTATGGGACATTAATTGCTACAAGAATCTGTTGTGATTTATAATTTTTTTTCCTTCTTTCTAGAATTTTTTCACACTTTTAATATTTTATATTTCACTCAGAGGTTATTTTTTACATTTCTTTGGATTCTTTGGTGTTTTTGATAGTGTGTGTGTGTGTGTGTATATATATATATAGCCTTATTAATCCACCATTTTTCCCTGTATCCTCCTCAGGGGGAAATGTGTTATTATCCTCCTCAGGGGGGACTATGTTATTGTTGCAAATATTTTATTTTGAATTTGAGCTTAATTTAGAACAATTTAGAACAATTAATTTAGAGACTACCTATAATACAGAAGGTGAACTTCTTGGAGAAGGTACCACAAAGATGCCAGCCTACAGAGACTGCGTGCTGCTCCAGGAATTCCTGAACAAACTGAATGTGTAGAATTGAACTTTAGAGGGTTGAATATATTTGCTTATGTGTACTTTATTATACCAAAGGGGATTGCCCCCTAATTGGTTTTGTTCTTGACTCCCTTTTGTTTCCTAATCCCCAAGTTGTTGTATTTTCCCTGTGTAAATATTGTATATACATTAGTTAATTATGTTTAAAATGATCTATTGGAGGTCTCCCAAAGGATCACAGGGGAGAATGTGCAGGTGGAAAATTTGCCACACTTGAACTACATTAAGTTACACCCTCATTTGATGTACAGGGGCTTGGGAGGTAAATTTGGCTGAGCCCCACGCTGCAAGGCTCTTTTTTGGGGAGCTTGTGTTTTGCTTTGGTAAAGTGCTGTAGGTGTGAGTTTTTGGCTCTCTTTGCTTTGCTCACTTTACTGAAAGAATCCTTTTCCTTTTCTTTTCCTCCTCTTTTTGTTTATTATTAAATTATACATATATATATATATACATATATATATATATATATATATTTTAAAACACTAGGAGTATTTATTCATTTTTACTCGTACAGCAGACAGAGGGCATGGGTGTAAGTTGATTAAGTTGGGATGATCTCCAAAAAAAGTAATGTAGGGGTGAGAAAGATGGATGCAATTGAATGGTGAAGGAACAGATAGAATGAGGCAAGTTTTCTCATGTAAAATAAGTGCACAAGGAAGAGTGGATGAGAAAATGACAGGTTGAGGGTGAGCAATTCTTGGACTTCACTCTCATTGGGATTAGTTCACAGAAGAAAGAATGTATATACACACTTAGTAAGGTATTGAATTCTATCACTCAAATTGCAGATAGGAAGGAAAGGGGATATGAGACTTTGGGCAAGATAATAGTAGGGCGGGTAGATTGGAGGAAGGCAAAACAGATATTTGAAAAGGGGCAGGATAAAAAGAGAGATTGAAGCATAAAAAAATGAAATGAATGGAAATGTGCAATTTATGATCATAAGTGTAAATATAAATGAGATCATCTAATCCTTAGAATAGAAATAGATAGCAGAATAGACTGGGAACCTGAAACCAAAAATATCTTCTTTACAGGAGAAATATTTAAAACAGAAAGAGCAATAGAGTTGAAATAAAGGACTGGGATTATCTTTATATTCAGCTAAAATGAAGGGGGCAGGGTTTCAATCATGTCGGATAAAGTAAAAGCAAAATTTGAACTAATTGAGAGATATAATCAGGGAAACTACATTTGATAAAATACAAGAGTCAATGATGTAATATCAAAATTTTGATATCAAGTATCTCTTACAAAGGCTCATTTCTCAAATTTATAAGGAACTGAGTCAAATATATAAAAATAAGGTCCATTTGCCAATTGATAAATGGTCAAAGATAAGAACAGGCCAGTTGTCAGAAAAAATAAATTAAAGTTACTTATAGTCATATTTTAAAAATCACTATTGATTAGAGAAAAGCAAATTTAAAAAGTTCTATGGTATCCTCTCACATGTATAAAAATGACAAATGCTAAAGGGGATGGGGGAAAATAGGTACCTTGGGAGTAATGAACATGTCTGGATATTCTGGGGAGTCTGGAACTATGCCCAGAGGCCTCTAGAACTGGGCTTGCCTTCGATCCAGCAGATCTGCTGCAGAGTCCTTACTCCTAGGGAGAACAGAGCATGGAGAGGAAGGGACCAAGATATACAGTGATATTTGTAGTAATCCTTTTTGTGGTGGCAGAGAGTTGGATTTTTAGGGGATGTTCATAAATTGGTGAATGACTGAGCACACTGTGGCATATGATAGTGCTGGTGTGTTGTACTGCAGGAAATGATAAGGGGGTTGGTTTCAGAAGAAATGTGGCAAAACCTGTGTGGACTGATGCAAGGTGAAGTGAGATCAATATAGTGATCCAAAACAATTCCAAAGGACTCAGAATGAAAGAATGCTATCTATCTACTTCCAGAGAGAACTAATGTACTCATAACGCAAATTGAAATGTACTTTATTGCTTTATTTTTGTTTCCTTTTTTGCCTTCTCAGGGAATGGGAGGGAGGGAGAGAATCTGGAATTCAAAATTTCAAAAGAAAATAATGTTAAAAATAAAGTATTTTTAATTTAAATGTTTAAAAAATAAACCTTTTTTAAGGATTAAAAAACAAATAGAAGCAAAAGCCAATAAATAGCACATAAGGAATCCTGTAGAATGCATATTAACTTAGCAAACTAAATATTAACATTATGTTTTGTTGTATTTTTTGTTAAATATTTCCAATTATATTTTAATCTGGTTCAGGTCACCATCAGGTGTGCTGTGGGTGGCCTTTTGGACATATCTGCTTTATACCCCAATCAAACCTTAGAAGACAACAAAAATGTCATATTTATGCACAGTATTTACTGATTTTATAGACAAGGAGTCAAAAACAGTAACAACCTGCAGTTTACACACATTGCTCCTTAGAGTAATTCTTGATCCTTTACAGAAAGAAGGCAATGATGCGACATTCTTTTAGTCCAACAGGATATGAAAGAAAAGCAAATGGCAAGATAACAGTTTATTTTTTCTGGGCATTATCTACAACTGCATTATAAAGTCACTGACCTTTCTGCTCATATTTCTCAAATAAGGCTTACTGAATATATTTATTGTTTCCATAGTTATTGGCTATGTAAGAGAGAGAGAGAGAGAGAGAGAGAGAGAGAGAGAGAGAGAGAGAGAGAGAGAGAGAGAGAGAGAGAG
>NC_058134.1:130227135-130261872 GCF_016433145.1 Gracilinanus agilis
CATCCAAGCTCTTAAGCCTTTTTCCATGGACTCTTTATACAGTCTGGCTCAAGAGTCAATGTTTTATCACTAGAAAAAAATGTATTACTTTTAATTTTAAAATACACAATCTTAGAATGCATCTTGCTTAGTCTTCCTCATGTTAAGAGGAAAAATAAGAGACACAATAAGACCTCCCCCTCTTGAGAATTAAGTGGGGTGTTTACACTTTTGGTGATTTAATCAAAAAATAGGCAGGGTAGGATTAATCCTATCTTCACACTCAGTGATGTATATTGCAGCTTCTTATAATACTCATCTCCTCCCCAACTTAGTTCTAACCATAATAATTAATTGATCTTGGGCATGCATATGCCAACACATTATGTGATAGGATTGAAGAAAGTGTTCTAGTGTTAACAGCTCATTCCAAATTTATTATTCTTTGACAATGGAGGCACTTCCATAGTCCTTTGTATCTTGGGAAGAGTTGGAATACAGAAGAAATGATGTAGCTTCCAACCTTCAGTTGGGGCAAGTTACAGAGACTCCAACAAGAAAGTTCATTGCCATTGACCCCCTAGAATCAAAATAATGGGAAATGCTTAAAGTCATAAAATCTTTCCAACTGTTTTTTCTTCTTTTCTTGGCAGGCAGAGATGCAAGTTACAGCAGTCTCCTTTTCCCTTTTTTCTTCTTCTCCATCTCCCTGTTCTCTTTTGGTTTGGAACTAAAGGCCTGTTTGGCCTCAGGTCCAAATAGACCCATTGTGGCCCAGGAGAGATAATCCCATTTCATCTTGAAGAAATGCTTCAATGATTTCTCTAGGATGAATGTTGAGAATTAGAATTTTGGTTTACAAAAATAATTTTGGCTTTATGTATGTGTATATATATATATATATATATATATATATATATATACATATATATGTGTGTGTGTATATATATTAACTAAGCTAGAGATTGTCTCCAAAACCTTGTTTTCCTAGTTCTTGTTAATTTGTTTCCTTTTCTCTCTCTTTATCTCAGCCATGACAGCCTCTTTTTCTTCAGCCATTATTCCTATTGTTCATTGGATGATTCTAAGATGTTGACTGGGAAGGGAAGAGTCAGTTGTATTCTCAGAGCTCTTTTTGAGGAGTGGTTGTTTTAACAAATATGGTAGAGAATGCAGGCCTGAAGTTTTGAAGTGAAAAGTATTCTAAACAACTCTAATCAAAATAGTCTTCTTTGATAACTTTTTATGAAATAAAAGAAATTAGTAATTCAAGGATCCTTGGCTCTATTTTAATGAGACAATTGAACTGTAAAGCTGTGGAATCTGCTTTTTTCTGACATCCTTTCTTTTTTTTTTTTTTACATTTTTAAACCCTTAACTTCTGTGTATTGGCTCCTAGGTGGAAGTGTGGTAAGGGTGGGCAATGGGGGTCAACTGACCTGCCCAGGGTCACACAGCTGGGAAGTGTCTGAGGCCAGACTTGAACCTAGGACCTCCTGTCTCTAGTCCTGACTCTCAATCCACTGAGCTGCCCAGCTGCCCCCCTGACATCCTATTAAACTTTTGCTGAACAAATGGTTCCCTTGTACCTTGTTTTTTGAAAGGATATGAATAAATTGATTGTAGTAGCAACCAACCACAAAATGAAATACATGGTAGAAGAGATGAAAGTAACTTGGTTCCCTTTAGTTCACAGAAAAAAGAACAAATTCACAAATGTAAGTATTATAGCTCTAGTATTCTTATCTCTTTCAGTGAAATCAGGATAGATCAAATTTTTAGAATTAGAATTCCTAGAAGAATAGTAAAATTGTTGATGAGATAGCAAATCTAACCACAGAAACCTTAGAAACAAATCTACCAAAGGATAAGGCACAGAAATGCAAAGGAAGCCTTCTGTAGCAAGAAAGAAAATAACATGATGTTATACCTTTGAAAGCCTCAATTATACAGAAGGTGTTGGAACCAATCTTGAACCAGTCCATACAGGTCATTTGGTCAGACTGGTTGGTCAAAAGGGTATTGTAACAATGAAGTTTATTTTTCAGAGAGATGGAATTATCAGAATTCAGGAACCATTGGTTACCAGATTTAACAATAACAATCCAAGTTATACATTACTTTACATTATAACAATAACATTCCAGGTTAGTATACATCTATATATTTCCCCCAAAGTGTCATATTATCAGCTAGTAAATCTAAATATTTCTATAACACTGCTCCAGTATGTTGCTTGCATAAGTAAAGAAAAATGAAAGATGTCTCATTTAATGATGATTTGGTTCTCATGCTTTTGGTGCAATAGATAGAATGCCAGGCCTCGAGTTAAAAAGACCCATCATTGTGTGTTCCAATCTAGCTTCAGACAATAAGTAGCTATGTGACCCTGAGGAAGACACAACCATATTTGCCTCAATTTCCTCTTCTGTAAAATGAGCTCGAGAAGGAAATGTCAAACCCCTCCAATATCTTTGTCACAAAAACCTCAATGGGGTCATGAAGAGTCAAAAACAATTGAATTACAATAATTTTTTGCCAAAAGTACAATTATTAGATTTGTGTGTGGCCACATAGATATCAACAATTCTAGAAAGTAAAATAAGTTGCTGTAATTTCTTCTCTTTTACAAATGGTAAAAATAGTTTCAAGAAAGAATATACAACTTACAATTTTTTGATTGTGAGTGGCAGGATGAAACCTCAGAGACCTAGATTTTAGCCAGGCTATTCTCTCTCAAAATAGCTCAATCTGTATAATAGCATATATAGCAGAGCTGCACTGAGAGAGTCAGGACATTTAGGTACCAGTATCAGTTGCACGATTAACTTGTCAGTGGCTTTTATCAAATTACTTCTCTCTCTGAGCCTCATTTTCCTCATCTGTAAAATGAAAGTATTGTACTAGATAATGTCTAAACCCTTCCAGCTCTAATAGTTTTTCATTCTGGCTCCATTCTTAAGTAGGCCATTAGGTAATAGTATCTAAGTAGAAAATTGGGGTACATACTATTAGGGGCTTGGGATGCTGTGGTACCAAGAAAAGAAAAGGTAGATAGGTGTGCCCCATCATAAAAGATTCCTTCTTGTTTCTTGTACCATGTGGTATGACTTAAAGTGAAGGAGAAGGCAAACATCAAAAACTTTGAAGAGGGTGAGGTGTACATCTAATAGATTAAGGAAGAAGCCTTAGGACAAGTGTATGTGTATTGGTGTTTTGGGAAGAAACTAAGTGGTGTGATGGATTGACCACTGGACCTAGAGTTAGGAAGAGAAGACCTGAACAAATTTGGCTCCAGATGCTTACTAGCTATGTGACCCTGGGCAAGTCATTTAATCACTGTTTGCCCTAATCCACTAGAGCAGGAAATAGCCAACCACTCCTGTATTATTGCCAAGAAAACCCCATAGATAGAGCTGGCATGGTCCACTCCTGAAGAGCCAGAAATGACTGAACAATAGAAGAAAAGTCAGTCTTTTTGGCATGCATTCTTTCCCTGGGATCTGAGAATAATAATTGGAGCCTTTTCCCAGTGAGAGTGATTGCAGTGTTATATATTTGTAAATGACTAGAAATCAAGATGGTTAGTATGGACTGGTGCCCATGCAGAGTTTAGACTCAGTGGCAGTACATTTGGAACTTGGAATAAGTATGGTTGAAGTTGCCTATAAAATCAAAATTATGAACTAGGGCATATCTGCTACTCACTATTTCACTAAGCCAAAATAGAATGACCAGATAGGATCAAATTCTATCTAATACAGCATATCTGAATAGTGAGCTTCCAAAGTCCTCCAGGTTCTGTACTTTTAGAAGGTTCTGTGGATATGAAAATGGATAGAAAAGAGAAGAGTGATATAAGTATGATCATGGATATAATGGCATACTCTTTAATTCTTCACAAAAATATTTGATTTATCTGTGTCAGTATTCCTTCTTTGGATACAATCAACTCCTCCATGCCTCAGAAAGTCATTTTCATTAGGTGTTGTTGGCCAAAAATCTCAATTGTCTGGTGACAAAACTTCTTGTCATGAGCTTCTCTGCACAAAGTTAGGCTGATCTTTAAACAGTTCACACACACACACACACACACACACACACACACACACACACAATTTGTTATGAGATCTATACTTTAAATCTTTCCAATATGGCGGGTATGATGCCATGCTTTAGACACAGCTTTCAGCAACTCGAGGTCACTTCCATTATATGACAGGGAATTTTTGCAACCACAAACGATGCCAGGCTTACAATGAATTGGGGGAAATTATTTAACCCTCAATACCTTCACCGGTTTTGAACCAGTTTTTAAAATGTCTTTCCCATATTCTTTTAGCCATTTCTTTACCCTTCAGATCACTAGATCATATATATTGCTCTCTGTAGTCAATGCATTCTGCTTTCCACACAAATATAGCCTATGACAGTGATGGGCAAACTTTTTAAAAAGGGGGCCAAAGGAGAAGAAATGCTCATCTGTCAGTGTGTTTCTAAGGCAACTCTTTCAAAGTTTCATTGTATTGTATCCTACTCATTGTATTCATCAGATTAGGAATAATGTCACGCTGCCAGATAGAACATTTCAGGGGGTCACATCTGGCCCATGGGCTGTAGTATGCCCATCACTGGGCTATGCCATTGAGAATAGAAAAGAGGCTGTGTATCTGTCCCCTCACATTGGTTATCTGATTTCCATTTGGCTCACTCTCATATGAATTCATGTTCTTATTGACAGATAGTATGATGGATAGAGTGCTGGACTTAAATTTAAGAAATATTAATTTCAAATTCTCCTCAGACACTCACCTATTTAACTCTGAACAAGTCACTTAATCCCTCCCTCTATTTTCTCATCTGTGAAATGGAGATAATAATAGCTCTCTTACAAGGCTGTTATAAGAAACAAATGAAATAATACATGTAAAGCATTTTGAAAACCTTAAAGCACTATAAAAATGCTAGCTATAATTATTAAATAACAGCACGTTGGTGCCTATCCATCCTCTTAGTCATTTTCTCCCATAAATTTACCAGAGAGGTCACCCAACATGTTAGAGGCCTTTACAAACTCTTATTGAAAGTAAACCAAAAGCATGCATAAGCAGTATGATCAGTTATCTCTTACTAAGATTGGGTCAGACTATCTTTTTTTATGGCCTTTTTTGGAGGTTGTTGTTTAATAATTTTTTAATTTTCTGACTCTTTATGACCCCATTTGGGGTTTTCTTGGCAAAGATATTGGAATAGTTTGCCATTTACTTCTCCAGCTCATTTTACAAATGAGGAAAATGAGGAAAACAGGGTTAAGTGACTTGTCTGGAGTCATACAATTAAGTAAGTGTCCAGGGTTGAATTTGAACTAAGGAAGAGTAGTCTTTGTGACTCCAGACCCAGTGCACTATCTACTGAACCACCTAACTGTCCTCTGTTATGGTCACACATCACTTTTATGGCATCCCTTATACTGCTACTCTTGTTTAACTCCTAATTTTATTGGCATAACCTACTCACACCAGTCATGCACCTCTCTATTCCCCTTTGGGAGCAACTCAATTTCATTATGGGCAGTCAACATTTAATTAGCTTCTCATTTTCAGCATCATGCTACTTCTTCAAGAATTTACTGCTTTATAGCTTAGACTTTTTATCTTTAACATTCTTTTCTATTTGATGGTGTGATAGCAACTCTAAAATTCTTTGGGAAATAATGTGTTACATTGCAAAACCTAATTTGAGTCCAACATAAGAATTGCTACTAAAAAATGAGGAACTGACCTCTGAAATTTATGATTTTTACAAATTGTGTGTTTCAGTCAAAATACATAACTCTGGCATATTCTTCTTGCTTATTTACCAAGTGCCTAAGTTATGGGTCTACCTCTGAGTGAAAGGGCCACTCAGAACCACATTTTCAGAATAACTCAGGTAAATGGGATTTCCAAGGACACAGAAAGCAGTACACAGGAAAATAAAAGCAGTTTAAAATTGCAACCAGTAGGGAAATTCTCCAGGGTCTCAGGAACTTTCCAACAAAATCCTATATCTTTTTTTTTTAATTCTATTTGTCCAAAGGGCCCACACTGGAAACCACATCAATCCACATGAGGGCAAAGTTAACTTCACTTGCCTCAAGTATGCTTCACAGTATCTTGGTTTTAATGACAGCATTAGTTGGTGTTGCAAGTGTTGGGGTTAAATAAAACCTGCCCAATTCTATGAGAGTCCTGAACCATAATACCAAATCAGGTCAGTATCCATCATCAAAAGGGTTAGTAAAACGGGGAAAAAATAGGTGTGTATGGGTGTTCAAGGAGGAGTAGTACTACCTCTATTGTCAGGCTGTTGTTTTTTTGTACTAAACTCTTTTCAGGGCTGCTCATTCATCTGGCACTCAACTCTTACCTGTGACTACAAGAAGATATAGCATGTATAATGGCCACACCTTGGTAAACCATTTCAGCAGTGGGGCTCAATCAGGTTGAAGGTAATCAATGAGTCACAAACCCATTGGTGAATTAGGGGAGTGTCTACTCGGAGAATGTAAAGACTTCCCTAGTTTGATGGGAAGATGAGGCTAGTTTGTTTTAACAGTCATGAAGGTGGCTGGAGCAGAAACTGCAGAGCAATTAGAGCTTGGTCAGATATCCGATATGGCAAGGTCATCCATCATATGCTGGATCATCACCAGTCATCCTATCTTTTGTCTTGCCACTGGACTTTAATTACCCTTGAAGAGCGTAGAAAAAACGCTAAAAGAAAAAGTATCTATCTGACTGATCTCTTTTTTTTTAAACTTTATTCAAAGACAAGAAACCAAAACCACCCGAGTTCTCTAGCTGAAATTACTTAGAAACCCAGCTCCTCTGAATGTTGGAACGTTCCAGATTCAAAGACCTCTCCTAGACCCAAGATTGGTCACGTTCCGGAAGCAGGAGAACGTGGCCTCCCCTGTAAAGGATTGGACCAATCCCATGCCAGGAAATAGGGCGCGTGGGTCCCGGGTCCCTCCCCCTGACATGGGACTGGTCTACTCAAGACCAATCAATCCCACGCTAGGAAGTAGAGGGGAGGGACCCCTGGGGTATGCTGGGAGAGGTAGTTCTCCGGGCATGCAGAATCTTTTAAAAGTCATAAGAGAGAAAGAGGCTGGCGACTTTGCAGAACTGTTTCACATCTAATTCGTGCACAAGTCAAGAGATCATCCCATGATGTCGTTGATCCTCTTCAAAAACCAAGGACAAACAATGACAAGGCATAGAAAGGACCCATAATATTATTATAATGAACAGTATAGTTAAAGATTGAGAGGCAGGAGGTCGTAGGTTCTACACCAGCAGAGGAAAGTACGTGGCTATTTTTCTTTATAGATGGGTTATAATTTGGCAGCGTTCTTCAACCTCAGGCCCTGAGGTCCTTGTTGGATTAAGGTTCTCTGATCAAGGATCAGATTCCTTAGGGGGAGGAGAACAAGGCCACAGTGGTTTGGGTCCACAGGCATTTTCCCCTTTATGTGGTCCTCTGTGATCTGCTCAGATGCTTCTCCTTCTGGGAAGGAAAACCAGCAGGATATGTCTTATATGTGTTCCCTTGGAGACATCTGGTTTGTTTGTGCCATTAAAGTTGTTGATTTTCTAACTCCAGAATCAGCTTTGCTTCATGTTTGAGCCAAAATTTCTGAGGCCATTCCATTACCATAGGCATGGCTATGACAGAGGTCAAGGAGGCTGCCACAGAGAAAGATCCAGAGCCTTCTATTTGCTGAAAACATTGACTATTTTAAAAATACTTTTTGATGTCTCTGAATGTTGTACTCCTCCTACCAAGTATTCCCATTTCCTTGCTATGAAATTCTGTTTATCTGCTCTTGGTGATAGCTTGTTAGCCTTACAACTAACTCAAGTCTCCTGGTCTGCTATTCACTCAGTCAGGAGTATTCACTGGCTCTTGACAGAATTTGCCCCTAAGCTGCATTTCTTTTTCTGCATTTCCCTGTAGGAATTTCTTGCTTAAGCATCTGTACATTGCATAAACAAATCAACACCTGACATTTTCTGCTTCAATAATACTGTAAGAGATTTGGAGCTCCCAACCTACCCTATCACTTTCTCCAGTTTTCTTTCTGTGACTTGAGCATTTTCTCCCCAATTACCATCCCATTTATCTTTTAAATTAATAACTAAGTGAAAATTTTAAGTGCCATGACAATGTTATGAAAACAATCCCACACAAAATCTTTAATAATTTTACTTTTCTATTAAGCTCTTAGCAACAGTTAATTTCATTCTTTGTTGAAAAGTAAAGTTCTCAGCCCACTGAAATCAGGGCCATTAGTCAAAGAATAGAACAATTCCTTAGACTCGTTTGTCCATCAGGTACTGGGCATCTGAACATGCCTTGTTTCTATAGTCTATTTGGTGCTTGCAGATTTTCCATTCTAAACCTATCTGCCATACTGTTCCTTGGAGCTTTCTGTGTTCCTTGTAAAATGACAACTGTAGATTCAATGGAAAATGTCCTTGGCAGCTCAGGTATCTATTCTGTACTCATTTTTGCTTCTTTTGGCAGAACTCTCATCAGCATTTTTTTTTTTTTTTGGTTCATCTGTTCCCACAGCCTTCCATTTCCTTCTCCTATTTCAGACAGCCAGGAAAGACAGGGCACACCTCTCACATTCATTTTCCAACTTTTAGTCCTTCACAAAAAAAAGTAAAGAGAAAAATGCCTGAAGTTAATGGAAAGCAATTTTTCCCTCACCTACTGGGGAAATTGAAAATATGACCTTTCTAAGAGGCATATTGAGAGACAGCTTAAAGGCTGATGTGAAGTCTGTGTCAAATTAAGTGATCTATTCATTCACCCCTCCCAAATGCTCATCAAGAAAGTTATTCTTCTAAATCAGAATTATTCAGGTACATTTCCAAATTCTCTCCCTCTCCTTCCCTGCCCCATAAATTAACTCTTGGTTTCATCCCCATTACTTTGTCAATTTTCAGCTTTCACTTATTTGCTGATCAAACTACACATTAGACATCAATAACCTGGAACACCAATTTCAAGCACAGTAAGTTGAAGTGAAGAAGTTCATAAAAGGGTCTTCTCTGCACTAACAGAACTTGTTTATTTTAGAATTGAGAAGAAAGACTTGCCTCCTATGTATAGTTCAGATACAGAGTATAACCTGATGCAAGTTCTCTTTTCTCTTTGGGTCTCAATTTCCTTACCTGTAAAATAGCAATAATTATCCTTTACAGAGCAACAGTGAAGATAGAGTTAGAACTCATCAAGATATTAGAAAAAATCAAACTACAAATTGAAAACAAAATTATTAGTTGACATTATTCTGGAGCTCTTTGTCTTTTATATATGAAAGAATTCGGTTCTGACAACAGGACCCAAGAATGCCAGAATTTTATGTCTTTAGAAGTAATTATAGATGAGCTCAATACAAGAATTCCTTTCATGAAATCTCTGAAAAATAGGCATTGACCCTCTATTTTAGTATTTCCAATTATGAGAACTTCACATTTTCAAGAGACAGTCCATTTTGTTGTTGGAGACCTACACTTATAGAAAATTATTCATTTTTATTAATATAATTTATTTCCAGGTATCTCAGCCCCTCCCTCTCCTCCTCACACCAGAAAAGGCATCATCACATCAACCAGCAAACAGATAGATAGATAGATAGATAGATAGATAGATAGATAGATAGATAGANACCAGCAAACAGATAGATAGATAGATAGATAGATAGATAGATAGATAGATAGATAGATAGATAGATAGATAATATCTTTATGTTTCTACTTCTCAGTTCATTCTCTGGAGGTGAACATTCACAAGTCATTCTTCAAATAGTAAACCTGTAGCTGTATATAACATTCTCTTGGTTCTACTTCTTTCACTCTTCATTATGTCATGTAGTTCTTTAAAAAAATAATCTGCTCACCTTTCCTTACAGAAGAAAGCTATTCTTTTATTTTTTAATGTTAAAAACAGCAGATCTATTCTTTATGTTGAACCCTCTTGGAAGCTTCATAAAATCATAAAATCATAAAGTTGGACTAGACCTCAGAGATCATCTAGTCCAAACTAAACGTGAAGTATGGAATCACCTTGGAACATCTCTAAGAAATGAGTATATTATCTCTTTTAGAAAAGCATTAATAATAAGAAACTCGGTACCACTCAAGGAATGTTTGAAAAGCTCATGTTGAACCTGAGGGAAAAAATGTAAGAGCTTTAATGCCTGAATTTTGAGACTTATTTAGACAGTTTATAATTAAAGGTAAAACAAAACTAGTTCTGTTGTGCTTTAGACAAATGAGTTTGCTATATAGCAAGGTTCCTATTGGGTGAGCAGTTATGGTTTTCTTTTGTATTTTTCCTCAGTGTTGTGGTCATAGAGCAAATGTTCAATAACTGCTTGCTGATGGAGCTAAAATTAATTGAATTAAATTCTTTACATGACATTTAAGGACTTCTATAATGTGGCTCCAGCCTACTTGTCATCACCTTTTCATAATAATTGTCCTTCACATACTAATTATTAAAGACAAAACGAGCTATTAGCTGTCCTTCCCATACCTCCTTACCAAACTCTAAATTATCTATGTTTTCACTGCTTCTATAACATTGCTCAGGCCATTGATAATTCAGGCATGCCCTCCTGGGTTTTTGAAATAGAGCTTATCACCAGTTCATGTTTCCTCCTCCATAAAGCCTTCTCAGATACCTTTCTCTGCAAAAGATCTTTCTCTTCAGATTCTCATAACATTGTATGCTACTTTTATGCACTTACCAGAGGATATATGATACTTATTTTAATACATATTATTGTCTTTATTTCCCCCTAGACACTTATTCCAATGCCTTGTTTGTAGTATATACTTATTTCATCATCATCTGAAGAAGAAATTAAATTCCTATTATTTCTCATGACAGGAGTTTTTTGTTAGTATTTTTGTTTTTGTTTTTTACTTTTTTGTGTCTTAGGTCCCTTTTATAAAGTTTGGGTCCCTTGTGTGAAACCTAGAGACTCCCTTCTCAAAATAATATTTTTAAATATATGAAATACAATATATAAAATTACAAAGGAAAGCAATTCTATTAAAATAATTTATCAACATAAACATTTTATTAAATCTATTAAAATAATTTATCAACATAAACAACATTTTTTAAAAACAAGTTGTTGGGCCATAGGTTAAGAAACGATGCATTATGATATCTCCACCATCAATTTCAGTATTAATCTATCTTCTAATTCACCTCTTACCCCGACCATTCTCAACCCTATATACTTGTGGGATTTGTGGTTCTTTAGCATGAATTACAAGGTTTGCTTACCTGACACTAGCTCTTATATTGGATTAATTAAATGTTGGCACACATCTGTCCTTAGTCACTGAACATGTTCATTATCTCCCTACCTGTTTGGTTTTTAAAAGGCTTATAAGAGGTGCATATGGGTATTTTCAGTACGTTATTTCCCCCTCTTTCCCAAACATTTACTACTAAATAAAAACAGATCTGAAGTTTTGAAGTATCCTTGGCCTATCATGTTTCCATGGTTACAAGTCTGTGTTGTTCATCTGAAGAATCCAGTCTCTCTGACTTCCCCTGACTTTTCCTGCCTCTAAAATCCATGTTTATCAAATCTTGATTACTGGGTTCTTGTATATTGACCTCTTACACGCTGCAATCATGTCTAAAGAAGGATTCTTTCTTTTCCTTTATAGGAGAAGAATCAAAATCCCAAATAATAGTTTTTCAGTACTCTTTATTCCCCAATGACAAAGCTCTTACTAAAATACTTACCTTTTCTTTTGTTTTAACCTCTATTATAAATGTTATTAATTGGTCTCTAAACACTTTGTGATGAGAAATTTCTAAGATTCATCATCCCTTTTCCTCTCCTTTACAAAGTGAAACATTAGATGGTTAGGGGACCTTCAAGGAACAGTAACTTGGTTTTATATATTATCTTAAAGTTATCAAGAACTATCAAATATCATTTGATCCCTACAATAACTATGTGAGGTAGGTAAAGGAGGAATTACTCTTCTAATTTTAGATTTAGAAAGGGTAAGTCATTTACCCAAAGTCACCCAGTACTATATTTGGCAGAGCTGGAATTTGAACCTAGTTCCTCAGATAGTAAAGCTGGCACTCTCTACACAATGCCACCTTGCTTTTCCAACAAAAAGGGTGACAGTCATGTGCTGTCAAATGAATAGAGGATCAATATACTTCTAGAAAAAGGTATAATTATAAATGGTATTAATATAGCATATTGCAAGACTGTCAAGAGCCACTCAGAGAAATAGGGTCTTTAATAGGATCTTTTATCTCGATCCCATCAAAGTCAATACAGCTGGCAAGGCCTTATATTGACTTGATTGGCCTGAAAAGTCAGACCATAAGATGGATGGCTTATCTGAGATAAAATCTGACCCCTCTTGGTGAATCCTTTCATGATCACCTCTTTTTATTATTGAAAGCATTATCATCTAGTTTTTAAAGATAGCCTCATGTTTTATTGAAAGCCCCTAAGTACCCTATAATAAACCAGCATTTAATGAGTTAACAGCCTTTTCTCTCAGCCAAAGGTAGCAGAAATTAGCAAAAGCTGTTTGTATCTTTTCCTTTCAGATGTCCCCAGGACACTGTAGGGTAGATCCAGGCAAATTCCACTCTCACCAATGACAAAATACACCCCACAATCTTAAAGATTTATTCTTTAACATACCTTTTGAAGTATGGAAACTTTTACTAAAATAGAATTTTGATAAAGTAAGACTCCTTCTTTAACCTTGAGCATGGTCTCATCCAGGCATAATCTACATGTGAAAAAAATTTGTATGTGAGGTAATTCTTTAACCTTTGGTATTTCTATATAGGTGTAATTTCAATTGTGCTTTGTAAGAAACTGTTCTTGGAAAATGGTATAAAATAAAGAAAGTTTAGAGGCTTTTTGAAGCAGTCATGAGCTAACATATTAGATTGATAGTTCCCAGCTTGTGCATCATTCTTTCTCACCTAAACCGTACACCTTTCCAGACCCCTGGAGATGCTGGATAGCTTCCAATACAAGACCACAAAATATTATACATACACTATCCCATTTGATAATAAGCAAAAACAAGTCTGGAAATGAAAAAATAAGCATACAACTTGTCCATTTGTTTTTTTGAATTTACAAGTGAAAGCTGGATAATCTTAGGTAATTATTTAAAATAATGGGCACTAACTATAAAATAAAAAAATAATGGAGACTCTGATGACTACTGTAGAAAGTCAATTTTTTTAAAAGACAAAAAAAATTATGATGAATTTAAACAAAAGCAATTTCAGGTCTGATCTCATAGTAAATGATCTTCCCAGACCTTTAATCCCTTCTATTGGGATCATTTATTAAAATTAGTACCAATACATGTCATACTAGACCACCCTTATTCCCTTTTTGGCCAAGGTTACTACACTAAAGTTGAAGAGAATGATGTAATATGGCATAACTTGAATTTGGCAAAGCTTAAAGAGTCAGTATGGTATAGTAAATAGAGAGCTATCTTCAAAGCATAGAAAGCATGAGTCTGAATCTTGCTTCTGTTACATCCTCCCCTAGTGAAGTTATTTAACTTTTAAGCACTCTAAGAAATTCTACAATACAATAAAGTTGAAGAGAAAGCTCTGACCTACATTGGTAGAGCAAGTTCCCATTTATGAGTATTCCTCTATAAATAAAATCTCAGTTGCTATCTCTAAAGTATACTATTCTTGTGGAAATAATTAGAAAGAAATATATTAAATGATAATATCATTAGATATATTTCAGAATTAGTTGGATGGTCAACAAGTCATTAATGGTCCACTGTCAGTGTGACAAGTCTCTCAAGATCCAGAGATTTGTGTTTAGTCCTATGCTATTTAAAATATTTGAGGAGAGAGGGCAAGGCTAAGATGGTGGTGTAGTAGCAGGAGCCTTCTGAATCTCTTTCCAACCATTCATTACAAAGCATCTTAAGAGGAAAGAAATCAAAACCAGAGGAGTAAAGGGACTCTCCCACTAGACACAGTGTGAATGGTAGGCAGTGAGTAGAGATTCTCACACTAAGAGAGGTTGAAACTGCGCAAATCCAAGCACATGCTGGTCACCATGCCCCCATACCACCTACCATGCCAGAGCCAGAGCCAGGGCCAGGGCAATCTCTAAATTCTCAGTGCAAAATGCTTTAAAGTACACAATACACAAAGAACATCACAGAGCTACCTACCCTCACTCAGGCTTCTGACAGGGAAGGGAAGATAGCAACAAGGCAAAGTCCTGTGAGACAAGCTAAGAAAGCAAATGCAGGAAACCATGTTGGCCAAGCATGAATGCCAGTTACTTGGTTGGAACACAATGCAGTGAGGGCATCTTGAGTTGGTATGAGACCAAAAGTCAGTTGAGATTGGACTATAAAAGCAGAAAAGATCAGTGTATCACTCTCTCAATTTGGAGACTGGTGGGAGAATGGGTCATCTCAGGTTTGTCTCATAGCTAGGATTAAGTGCCTAAGCTGCTGATAAGGAATTCTGTGTATACCAGCATCCAACATCATTATAAAGCATCTATAAAATCAACACCAAAATACTAGCATAGAACCAGCCAGAAGATCAACTACAAAAGCTAATTTAGTCAACTGAGGAAAACCTTCAAGCTTGAGTTTAGGCCTGTGGCCTGGCCAAACAACTGGCCAAGCAGTCTTCAAGATACCAGCTAATTTATAATCAACAACATAATTAGATGAAGGTTTAGGATCTTCTTTTAATCCTTCTCTCCTTCACAATTTCCCTAATCCTTTCCTTTACCTTATCAGTTACTATTAAATAGCTGTTATAAGAAAATGATCACAGACCTGATTATTCCAAGAGTTCCAGCAATTTGTCAGTTAGACACCCACTTGACAACTGGTAAAGATAACTTCACAACTACTGATCTGAGTGAATCCATAAAATCACAGTCAGAGACTGAAATCTAGTGTCATCATCCTTGAAGTTATTATTCAACTGGATTACTAATTGAAGGAAACAATCACTTCCTCATTAGTTAGGTGGGAACCAGTGAACAGCTCATTCATATCAGCAGATTCTATACAGTTTCTAGCAGCAGAAAGGTCACTGAAGCTGCTGCTAAGTAAACCTATTCAGATAAGAGTTTTCATCAAAACTTCTCATCATTTCCCACCTCCATCTATAAGATTCCTGGGGCTGTATAGTAACCATCTACAAGTTCCCTTCAGGATCATTATACCACCAACATGCAGGAATCCCAATCTTCCAGTGGCAAAAGGAATAAGTAATAGCAAATAAACCTCTTGACCGTGGAGAATTTCTATGGAGAAAAGAGTAAGATACAGAAATAATAACAGTGACAAAACAAGCAAACACAATCAAGATTTCCCCAAAAAATGGAAATTGGTCACAAGCTGTAGAGGAACTCAAAAAGTAGTTCAAGAACCAAGTAAGAAAGATGAAAGAAAAATGGAAAGGAAAGGGGGGAAAGGAAATGAAAGTAATACAAAAAGAAAATAATAGTTTAAAATAGAAAATTGCCCATATGGAAAAAGAGGCACAGAAACCAAATGAAGTAATAAGCCAACTAAAGACCAGAACTGACCTGCTGGAAGCTATAAAAAGCAGGATAGACCTAACCAAAAAGGAAAATCAAAATATCATAGCTGAAAATCAGTCTTTAAAGATTAGAATTGGGCAAGTAGAAGCTAATGATCTCATGAGACAGAAAGAATAATGAAGCAAAATCAAAAGAATGACAAAATAGAAGGAAACAAAATATCTCATAGAAAAGATGACTGACATTTAAAACAGATCCAGAAGAGACAATCTGAGAATCACTGGACTACCTGAAAGCCTGGAACAACAACAACAACAAAACCTTGACATCATATTACAAGAAATTGTCTAAGAAAACTGCCCTGTTATTCTTGAACAAGAGGGCAAAATAGACATTAAAAGAATCCATAAATCACCCCCTACATTAAATTCCCTAAAGATAACTCCAGGAATATTAAAGCCAAATTCAAGAGCTTCCAGGCCAACGAGAATTATAAACTCCATTTTTTTTCTGGTGGGTGTCCTAGAGAGTGAGAAAAGCGTGTGTTTTCCCAATCACACTTGTACAGCTTTCTACAGTTGCCTTTGGGGTTAGAATTAGTCTATAAACTATCTCTCAGAAGAAGAAAGGTGGGATATTTGGGGTGGGGAATAATGGGGCGGGAATAAGGGAGAATTGGTCTTTGTAATAGGGTAAAGGGTAGGTAATGCTAGATTAAAATTAATATCCAATAACTCAAAGTATTGTATTTTATAAAGTTTATTAATAATCCCTTGAAGTAGAAGAAATAAAAGAACAAAAGTAAAAGCCTAAGTAAAAGCCACATGAGTAAAATTCTCTTGCCTGGCACTCACCCAACCTCCACAAACCACATTCCTGGGAAAAGAGAGAGAGTGAAGAGCTACTCTCAAAATATATCCTCCCTACATTAGCACGTAACATGAGAAGGAACATGGGAAGCTGGGAAAGGAACTTAAGAGGAACAAAATTCTAATTACAGTAAGGTATTGAAGAAATAGGGAAACTAAGAAGGTGTATATAAGCTATATTTCTAGCCACCAATTGGTGGTACATATACTGCTTGAGGTCAATGATCTCAAGGAGATCAGCCATCACCCCAAGATCAGCCATGATCAAACAAAGGTTAAAGTCTTTCAAAATAAAAAAAAAGACATATATATCATTCTGAATATTCAAAAAAAGTCAGTAGGGAATGGGCATGTAAAGCACCAAATAACCACAGGAAAAATGATTACATTTCACTAAACAGGAAATTATTATCAACTGAAGTGAGAACCGTTACCAAATCAACTGTCTAGAGTATATACACTAAAAAAGATCATTGCCTTCTTAAAGGAAAGATCAAAATCAGTATTAAATTAGAGGGAGAAATATGCTAAAATATTTGAGGCAGCACTTTGCAAACCTTAAAGTACTATATAAATATTACCTAATATAAATAAAAAATGACAGGAAAAAATGAATGTTTAGAAATTATGAAGAACACACTGGTATCATGTGAGGTCTAATTACCTTTCACTTTAAGTACTTTAGTAAACTCTAGTAGAGGTTCTTATGCTTTTTATGTGTTTCATGGTCCTCTTTGGCAATCTGGTGGAATTCTTTCTCAGAATAATGTTGTTAAATCAATAGAGAAAATGCTAAATTTCAGTTAGAGATTAGGTTAGTGAAAATAATGCTGTAACTTTTCCCCCATCTAAATTCCCTGGACTCCTTAAAATCTATCCACATGTAGGGTTCATGTAACTAAATTTAAAAACCCTGCTTTGATTTGACTCTGTTCCTTCAATGTCACTCTGCATAGCTGGCACATAGAACTCCTAAAGCACTGGGCACCCATCATGCCACCAGAATAAAATGGAAATGCCTTTGCTTGGAATTTCAACTCCTTTAGGATCTGGATCCAACCTATCTTTGTAGTTTGATTTCATTTACTCATTTTTATGCACATTTTACTACATTTTAGTCTTGACCTACTTGCCCATTATACATGACATTCCAACTCTGCTTCCTGGCTCTTTTGGGCTTTTGGTTCAAACCCACTCATATGCTCGCTTCTTTCACCATCAGTCAGAAGGTCAGTATTCTTTCCCAAACAGGTAGCTCTGTTCTTTAGTTCTACATATTACCCAACTCCTCTTTTAATTATTATTCACCTGTCCCAAGAAAGCTTCTCCTCTCTATGTTCCTAACCTATGCTCTTCCCTGCTATATCTATGTCCACTTTTCTAATAATAGAAACTCTCTTTCCGAAGATCTGTTATGAAGTACCTAGGCATCTGCTCCTTCTCAAAGTACCTTTTGACAGTCTCTAGTTTTGCCAAGGACACTAGATTTAAATCTCCCATACCAGCCATACACAGTGTAATCACCCTGCCATCAGTATTCGTTGACAATCAATATTATTTATTTCTGTGGCAAGAGCTCCAAATTGTTAGATATTTTCGTGATTAATGGTCATTAAAGCAATGTACTTTGGGAACCAAATTAAAATGCAATTCTCAAACCTATTCTTAATTCTGCCATTGACTTATATGACCTGAAGCCACTGATTTTCTTTTCTGACTCCTACCTCATATGTTAAAAGGGGATCATAGCATTAATTTGTTTAGTTTTCAATTCATAGAATGTGCACATTACTGTAAACCCTGGAAGCATGTATATTGTCGCCTAACAAATTACAATTATAGGAAATGGTGGGACTATAATTTAATAATAGATGGTAGGCCAATACACAAGCTTAAGGCAAAAGTCCAACTAAAAGGAGCTTTGTTTAATCTATTGAACTTTAAGAGGAAGGAAATTTCAGAAATGAATTCTCGCTATGGATAATCCCTTACTTTTCTCCCAGAGCATTATAATTCCTCCTTCTGCATCTTATAAAAGTGAGACATGTATGAATTTGCTTACAGATTTATAAAGCTGGATCCAAAAAAGATCTTGAGAGGTCACCTGGTCCAGTCCTGTGCCTTAGAATCTCCAGATTTTAAAGGAGCAACAGTTCTTAAAGTTCCATTTAGTCTAATCCTATCATTTTGTAGATGATGAAACAAAGTCAAGAGATATGAAGTGACTTGCCCCCCCCCCAGGTCAGATAGCAAGAAAGTGACAGAATTAAATAATATGTTCCCTTGGTACAAATCCATCAGCCTTCACATTGTACACATTTCTTCCTGCTTTGGCTAGGGATATGTCAACAGGAAGCCTGTAACTTCTTTTCTTTTATAGGCACTGTCTCTATCAGGTGTAAATAAAGATCATAGGTATCACTAGGAACAACTGGTAAATCTAAGGCAAAAGAGAAGGAACCTTCACAGTCTAAAATGACAAACTAAATCTAAAATAACAATAAATCTGAGAGAGATGAATATCAAGGCTTGAACTAAAAAATAAATAAATAAATCTCACAAGCACAGGATATAGAGGTGTAGGTAGACACCAATGTGTATTAAAAATCTGAGAGCTTTTGTAGACTATGCACTCATTTTGAGCAAGCATGGACCCCAATAAATTGCAACTATTTAGACTAGATATGAAAGGCATAGTTTGCAGAATAGGTGTGGATGATAGTTTTATTGCATTGCACATTAAAAGTATTCAATTATCTTATGGATGCAGACAAAAGGGGACATTTAAGAAGAGCATAGACAGAGTGCTTGAGAAGACTGGAGACCATGCTACAAAAGGACTAGTTGAAAGGACCAGGAATGTTTACTCCAGAGGTAAAATGGTAGAAAGGATAGACTACTAAGCCTTGAGACAGGAAGACCTGAATTCAAATTTGACTTCAAATACTTACAATTGAATGACCCTGGGCTAATCACTTAACCTCTGTTTGCCTTAGGTTTGTCATCTATAAAATGGAGATAATAATGACACCAACCTTCCAGGTTTATTGTGAGGATCAAATGAGATAATAATGTAAAACATTTACCAGGATGCCTTCAGGTACATAGGAGTCACTATACAGTTATTAACTATCATTATTATCATTTGAATGTCCATGATTATACTGTCAAGTATTTGATGAACTGCCTTGTAGAAAGAGGATTATTTCTGTTCTGATTGATCTTAGAGGGCAGAATTAGAAATAAAAATGAAAAGAAAAATTTCAACTTGAAGGCAGGAAAAACTTTTGAATATCTGAACATCATTAATAAGAGGTCACTTTGCCTCAGCTTGAAAACTCCAGTGAAGGAGAACTCACCACCTCTCAAGATATTTCATTCCATTTTAGGATAGCTCTGACTAATTAATTAAAAGTAATCTGATTATTATTAAAAAGTTTTTATGTAGTAAAAATATTTTTATAATAAAATATAATAATCAGAGCTGTCCCAAAATGAAATGAAATATCTTGAGAAGTGATATGTTCTCCATCACTGGAATTTTCAAGCTGAGGCAAAGTGAGCTCTTATTAATGATGTTCAGATATTCAATAGATCAAATGGCTTCCAAGATCCCTTTCCACAAAGCTGGAAGATTTCACATGAATTCTACAAAACTAAAATGATAAAATAGACTATAAACAGCAATAAGTCTTCTCCAAACCATTACACAAATATAACAATTCAGGAAATCATAGAGAACAATTGCCTAAAATTATTGAAATCTTATAGTTTTGTATACTATATAGAAAGTATAGTTCAAGAGAATCCACAGAAATTGAACAAAAGGAAATTAAGTTTAATCTGAAGAAAATTCAAAGTTCATAATTATATCATCAAAGAATACAGTTTACAGGCATAAATTAAATAATCCTTCATATTACAAGGAGAAATATTTGACTAGCACACAATTACTCCATTTTTATAGGAAGTGAAAGGAAAAATTATCATATGGTATTCTAAAGAACTAAGATTAATTGGTACCCTAAAATAACATCCTATAGATTCCTTAGAATCCTAAGAATAAAAAAAAAAAAAACTTAGTAACTGGAAATTTAGGTGGGAAATGGATCATTCCTTAAGAAACACCCAGAGATGAGGAGATATTCAAATTACAAACTGATCAAAGAAAATAAATTTAAATAATGTTGATTACAATGAAATACTATGCAAACAAATTCATTTCTTATGGCTAGGAACATAAGAGGCCATAAAGGTGAAGTACAACCTTCTTTTATTTTATATAACTAAATAAAAATGTAAATGGTAAAATATTATATAGTTTTAATATTTTAAATAATATTTACATAATATGTCATTTACTAATTTTAAAGAAAATCATTGCTCACCATTGAAAAGACATAGAGGAGGCAAATATAAAATTAATAAACAATCAAAGGAGCAATAGATATTATAGGAAAAATCAGGAAGAGAGCAATAGAATACATGATTTAGTTATTTGTGGAGGGGAATCTCATTCCTTAATTAGGAAATCAGCATTATAGGGAGTAAGATAGTATAGGGTAATTTCTTTCAGATGGGGAAAGGAAAGAATAGGACTAAAAGATCAGATAAAACATGGTCATTTCAAAAATAGATTGGTTGAAAGGATATCTCTATGAATCTGAAGAAATGACTTCTCATCTCTGGACCTTAGTTTACTCATCCATAAAATGAAAGTGTGTAACTAGATGACCTCGTAGGGCCTTTTTAGCTTTAGATTTATTATTCGAATGTCTTCTCCTATCTCTGAGTATTTGAGGATGGTAAGACTATACCCCTGATGAGGAGAGCTGATTGTTGAAAGAAATGAGAATTGTGAACAGCCAACACAAAGAGAACAATTAGAAAGAAAAGAAAAAAAAAAAAAAGAAAAGCAACTCTGAAGAGGTCCAGGGTATGCGGTGGACAGTGAGACAAGGGTCTTGAATTGCAGTCTGATGGCAGGGGAGTGGGTTGGTATTGGAAATTTCAGGAGATAAGCTTTTTAAAGAACTGAGTCATGTTTCTAGGCATTAATTCTCAGAGGAAATAGAAAGTGTTTGGGAATACAGAAAAATACAGGAAAGAGGGACTTGAAAAAAATCATAGGTATAAAGGGAAGACGCTATGATGTCTAAATGTATAACAGATACAGGAAATGACAAGGAATGAAACGAGGCCCCAGGGATAAGGATGACAATACTGTTCTTTCTCTTCACAGACGACTCTATTGAGTTTTCCAGGAACAGATACTAGAGTATCATAAAAGAAGGAAAGGAGTGAGGGAGGGGTGTAACTCTTTTTGGAAAAGGGCTTTACAAATTAAAATTATTGAAATAGAAAAATAGATGAGACCGATTAAGTACTACAATGTAAGCCAAACCAGCAAACAACAAAGTGAAAGGAAGCCAACAGGGTAACAACAAATTAGAACCAAAGAACATAGGGTAACATAGGATTATGGGAGTTTGATGGAGCTGAGAGAGGAGAACAAGCTCCTATAACATAAACAAAATAAACTGCAAAGTCAAAGTGGAGACAAGAGAAAAATTTGTCTATGCTTAATGGAAGAAAACACAAACATAAAAATTGTAACTGTTAAGTGTGAATGAATTAAATTCCCCTCAAAAGGAGAATAGAAGAATAAATGTTAACAGAAACTATAATTTACTACATATACGAAACAGACTTAACACCTAAAGATATAGAGAATGAAAATAAGAAGATGAAAATCTGTTATTCTTCAGGTGCTCCAAAAAAGCAGAAACTACAAGGGTAACCAGATAAAGCAGCAATAAAAATATATTATGATAACCATAGAGTCAAGTAGGGAGATTACATTATGCTTAATGTCACCAGAAACATAATAGATAATATTACATGTACATATATCAAATTCCATAACCACTAAGTTCTTAAAAGAAAAAAAACTATAGATTTCAGAAATGACTCTGGAAGCAACGATAGTAACAAGAGATTTGAATAAAGCTTTGAGCTAAATGAATTCAGTAAAAATGTATAAGAAGGAAAATAAAGAGAGGAACAACTAATTTGAAAAATAATTTTGACTGAGGTGCTTTTGATTGTGAATAATGAAAAAAATATTTAAGGGAAATATGAGCAAAAATATAATCCTAAATGATGACTAAATAATAGCATGTTAAAATGAGTATATTTAAAAACAAATAATACAAACAGTAAAAATTCTAATAAAGTTCATGATAATAAAACAGTATCCAAAAACTTATGATGGAGCTAAAGCAGTTTTTAAAGGGAAAATTTATATCTCTGGACAAAACTATAACAAGATAGAAAAAGGGAGGATCAATGAATGGAACATGCAATTACATGTTATAAAATAAATTAGCAACTTTAAAACAGAAAAAAAATCTTTAAAATTTGTGTTAAAAGAGAAATTTGAAAATAAAGAGTATATAATTAACATTACTAAAAGTTGCTTTATAATATCACAAAATCAGTAAATAGCTAACTTGATCAAGAAAAAGCTAAGAAAATCACATTACAGAAAAAATAAAAGATCCAGTGTACAGAGCTCTATTATTATGTTTGAGAACTTCCTTGGTAAAGGAACCACTACCAAGTTCGATTGGATTCTTCTCTGCAACTTTCTTAGAAATTCCAGAGTGCTGAAAGATTTAAGCAACTTGCCCATGATCACACAAGAAGCACAGAAGAGGCAAGTCTTGAACTTTCCTCTGCCAATCTCCTTCTCAAGAAAAGAGGAAAATCATAATACCAAAAGAAGTTAATTAAAAACAGAGAAAATAAAGAGAATTGTTTTAGAAATTATCATATGCTAATTATATGCTGACAAGTGGAAAATTCAGAAAAAATTGACAAGTATTTTTAAAAATATATAATACTCTATCTAGGAAAACAAATTTAAAAAGTTGTTTTACAAGCAATTTCTGAAAAAGGCCACCAAATAAGTCATAATTAAACTGTCAAATTGGAGATGAGAAGGGGAAGCAGTAGGAAAGATAAATTTATAAGTAAATTCTATCAAACATTTAAAGACTAATTAACCTGTATACTACAAATATTATTATCAAAATTTGAGATAGAAAACCATATACCAAACTCCTTTGTTGAGAGAAAAATATTTTATTTCCGAACTAGGGAGAGTCAAAGAAGAGTAAGAACTAAAGACCTATATCACTAATGAATATTGATGCAAAATCAATAAAATTCTTGTAAAGAGGAATGTAAGCTATAAAAAACATTATGAACAAATTGGTTCCATAACAAAGGTGCAAGGATGTCTAACATTAGTAAAACTTGTTAACATATTTAACAACAGATTTTTTAAAAAGAAAGAAAAGGCCAATGAAACAGAATAGAAACATAAGACAGAAACCACTGAAATTATTAACTTAGTCTTTGATAAATGCAAGAATATAAATCATGGGGGAAGAACATCTTTGACAAGAATTACTAAGAATACTAGAAAACCTTTTAGCAGAAGCTAAATTTAGAATGACAACTTACAACCCACTACTTTAAGCTGCAATATTCCTTTGTATAGACTTACAACTTTTGAACTGGAATGCAAATTCCCTCAATGGGATCCCAAGATTTTGATTGCTGGACCCAATCCTAGCAAGCCACTTTCTGTCTGTCTTCATGATATGTCACCTCCTAATCCACTCTAATTTCTAAATCTGGCTCTGAGAAATATTTATGTCACTGCTACCTCTTGCAAAGGACATGTCTGTCAATTGTCCCCTTGACTTCCCTGTGCCAAATGTTACCTGGTACCCTATGCCAATATGTATAGTCTTCTATTAAAATATAATCTCCTTGAATTTAGTGACCGTTTTGCTTGTTTATATTTCTAACCCCAGCCAATAACATTTCTGACATATAATATACACTTAGTAAATGCTATTTGTTCATTCATTATTAATCATTCCTGTATCAAAATAAGTTCAAAACAGCTACATGGTTTGAATATAAAAGTGACAACAAAAAGGAAGAGAATTAGATCTAGATTAATTTATAACCATGTAAAAGAAGTGGATTCTTAACAAAAACAAGGTATAGAAGGAAGTGGAAAAGAGAAAATGGATAATTTTAGCTTTCATACAAATTTCATACAAATAAAATCCATAAGGATAGAATGAGAAAAAAAATGACAGAGTTCATCAAATATCACTGATAAAGTATAACATTAAAGATATCAGAGAGGTAGCACAATATAGTATATCTACCCTGAGGCCAAAAAGTGGACATAAGATCCAGGAAGACCTGAATTCATATCTTACTTCTGACACCTATTGGCTGTGTGACTCCTGTCAAGTCATTTAACTCAGTATTCTAGGAAATTCTCTACGGCCATAGGTTGTAGAGTAGTATTGACCCAAATAGGTATGGGGAGTTTTCTCCAGGTGTTGAATATACCAAAAAAACCACATGTGTAATAGCTATTAAGTAATCCAAATACAAGGTATATAAGAAATTATCATATGTATACAGCATCATTCTCCATGTAATGGTTAGAAAGGGTGGCCAAATTGTAATAATTAAAATTAAATTATGAGTCTGTTAGTAACTTTAACAATTTAGTTTAATCAAAGTACATATAGTAATGAGAGGGAAATGTAGGAAGGAGGTAGAAAGTTTTCTAACCTACCACCTTGAGTGCTGATCCTTTGAAACAAAGCTCACCCCCGACAGGGTTCCAATCTCCAACTAGAAGTCCACAAGAGTCTCTTCAACAAGAGTCCCCAGAATAAGCATCTCCCTTCAGCAAGAGTCACCAGCGCAGTAGTGTCTCCAGCAAGAGTGTCACCAATGCAAGAATGAGACTTCAGTCAGTCACCAGAGCCAGAGGGTCCCTTCAGCCTGAGTCACCAACACAAGAATCTGAATCCAAGTCTCCATCAGCATTCGAATGGGAATCTGAATGAATTACTTTCTGCGGGGTCTCCCCTTATAAATAGTTTTCTCTACCCACTAGTTCTCCCATGTCACACCTCAGGAACCAATCATAGTTCCTTAATTTGCCTGGTACCTCTCAGGGGGGAAGTGCCTGTGGGTTCAATTTCCTTTCTCACTGGTTTCTATTTCCTTTCATTGTGGGCTAATCTATCCCTGCACATCTCAAAGGTAAAGGACCTCCAGGTCCCTGGTTAATTAAATTAAAACAAAGAGAGGGGAAGTCCAAGACCCTGATTGATTAAATTAAAAAACAAAGGGAGATGAATTCCTTTTTCACATCCAGTAAGTAAGTAAGGATACAAACATTTGCTATGAATGACCATTTAAGAACATGCTCCAAATCATTTATAGTATTAGAAACACAAATTAAAATAACTGAGATTTTACTTCATACTCTGAAAGTAGCTATGATGTTTAAAATTAAAAGGAAATCATGTTGGGAAGAAATGTAGGAAAAGAGATACATCAATACATTGTTACTAAAACAATGAATTGGTCCAGTGGTTCCAGATATTATTTTGGAATCATGCAAGAAAAATGACTACCTGTCTATAGCATTTCACTCACCATTTACATCACTGAACAAATAGCTCAAGGAAGTCAAAGACAAAAACGAAGGTCCAATGGATACCAAAATAATCATAGCAATACTTCCTATAGTAGAAAATAACTTGAAATAAAATGAGCACTCAATGATTGGGTATTCAATCATTTCAGTCATGTCACTTTGTGAACCCATTTGGGGTTTTCTTGGCAAAGAATAGTTTGCCATTTCCTTATTGAGCTCATTTTACAGATGAGGAAACTTTCTCAGGGTCACAAAGCTAGTAAGTATCTGAGGATAGATTGAATTCAGGAAGATGAGTCTTCCTGACTATCCATAGTGCCACTTAGCTTAGCTGCTCCAATTTGATTGAATGAAAGACTAAAAAATGATCATACAAATGTAATGAAATATTACATCAGAAATTATAAATATGAGGAATTCAGATAAATAAGAGAAGAGTTGTGTGAACTGATGTAGAATGAAATAAGCCAAACCAAAAGAAAAATATAAATGATGACCAGCAATATGTATTAAGACAAGAAATCTAAAGGGAAGTTAAACAGAGTAATTAAAAAACTGGTGGAGGTATCCAAAAAATTCTCTCATCACAACAGAAAAGCAACTACTAAAGAAATATAAAACCTCTATAATGTATGTAGAAGGAAATTCTAAAACAGGCTGATAAATCAGTGTGTATTTGTGAATTCATCATGCTCTTCCTCTCAGATAATGTTACCTCATCCTTTTATTTTCAAAAAGAATGCTGATTCTGCAAATCTATTTGAATATAATCTTTTTTTTTTTGGTAACAGTCTTTAATACTTTGTTGCTGCTCAGTCATTCAGTCATGTCAAAATTTTCATGACTATATGGACCATGGGCATCAGGCCCTTCTGTCCTACATCATTTCCCAAAGTCTGTCAAACTTCATCTTCATTGTCTTATCCTCTACTGTCACCTTTTCTTTTTGCCTTCAATCTTTCCCAGTGTCAGTCTTTTTAAAACAGTCTCATTATGTGGCTATAATATTTAAGCTTTAGCTTCAGTATTTGTCCTTGCAATGAATAGTCAGAATTAATTTCTTTCAGAATTTATTGATTTGATATCTTTGCTATTTAAGGAACTCTCAAGTCTTCTCCAGCACAATTTGTTGGTGTCAATTCTGATGCATTCAATTAGCTTATAATCCAACTCCCACAATGATACATTACAACTGGGAAAACCATTGCTTTTGCTATTACAGACCTTTGTCAGCAAGGTGATGTCCCTGCTTTTTAGTATGTTGTCTGGATTTGCCATAGCTTTCCTTCCAAGGAGCAAGCATCTTTTAATTTCACAGCTGCAGCCACCATCTGTAGTGATCTTTGAGCCCAAGAATTAAAATCAGACACTGCTTCTAGTTCTTTTCTCTCTATTTGCCAGGAAGTAATGGTATCAGCTGCTATGATCCTAGTTTTCCTTAATGTTCAGCTTCAAGCCAGCCTGTTTGCTTTTCTCTTTCACCCCTATCAAGAGGCTTCTTAATTCTTCTTCCCTTTCTGCCATCAGAGTGAGATGGTCTACATTTCTGAGATTGTTGGTATTTCTCCTGGCAATCTAGGCAAATCCTAATCTTGAATTTTGATTCCTCCTGCTTGGCATTTAGCATGAGGTAATCTGCATATAATTTTTTTTAAAGTCATCGAGACAACTTTGATGTATATGTAGGGTTTCTACCTTTTCTTTTTTACATTTTTAATTTTAATTTCCATTTACTGAAACTGACCTTGAAGTTATCATTTTCATAAGTTTAATATTCTGACATGTGTTTTAATATTTTTGAATGAGTTGTAATCTATGTATTAAACACTGACCTTGCCTTTAATGATTAAGTTTATCATGTCTGTACCTCGGTCAGCACAGAGTAGAATAAAGTATGTGAGTGCTCCTGGGTTTTTGGAAGGATCTACTGTGCCTTTTCAATCAGACCTCTCATTAAATAAGAAATTATACTCAAGTACTTAATACAGTTTCTGAGTTTACCCTGGTTTAAGCCTCTGCATACTTGGGACCTCTTTAAGGAACACTTACCTTAAATTAAGCCTTTTCTTAATAGAGATTCACAAGTGTGCAGCTCTAGAGATTTTCAATTTTGCATGAAAAAAAATTACCCTGATAATGTCTTCCCTCTCCTTAGTAGCAGCTCTGGGGTGGACCATTGTGTTCCTAAGAGTAGGCAGTGTAATATTTACTTTGAAACCCAGGAATTTGAGACTATGCTCTTTTGCACTTTTCATCCTAAACAGGAACAGAACTGGTGCTGATCATTTTGACCAGCCTTTGGTGAAACTGTCCAATAAAATGTCCAAATAAATTATATTTCTTCAGGATTGGACCTGTGATTTCCAGTGGTTTCCAGGGATTTCCAGTGATTTCCAGGAACTTCCAGTGGGGAAACTGACCCGCTACCCAAACAGACTGGTACCTTTTCAGCAATTTGTAATCTCAGTGTTGCGTGTGGCAATAAGAGTTTAAATGGTCTGGGCAATGTAATATGTAAAATGTATATCAGGGACTGGTTTTCTTTCTACTCTAAATTTGGCCCAGATTGCTTAATAATCAACAGTGACCTAGACATATTGGCTATTCTATTTTGTGGATGTGATATGCTGATTAGGTTGAAACTATCTGATTAAATTGCCAGAGGGTATATAGATATGGCATTGGTATAATAAAATATTTGGCAAGTGAATTTTTTACAAAAAGCGTACTGACCAAAAAACTAATATTCAGCAGCAAGATCAAGCACTAAGTGTTAACAATTTTTTTTCAATCCTTATATGGACTCAGAATCTAGGAGGGATTCATTTGTCCATTCAAGTCAATGATTGCATTTCTCTAGCCTAGGACTCCTGGGGTCTATTAAAATATTTTCATCCCAAGTAGTCATTTGAAACCTCTTTCCTTTCATGAGTTAACAGAGGAATCTTGAGGTTTTAATAACATCCCTGAAATTTAGGTTGCTAAGATTCAGTTTGCTTGCAAATGGTATAATGTTTTTGTTGCTAAAGACAGAATCAGAGTATTGGAGAATGGGTTAGACTGCTGGAGATTGTGTCAAAGAAAAAGCATATTTCAGCTAGCAATCAGTGTGCAGCATAAATTGTCACCTCTTTTCTCTTCCATTTTCATCTTTTCCCTCTTCATCTTTTTAGCGTCCCTTAAATCATCTACAAGAAAAATATCACAACTAGTCAAATGAATCCAAACTTAGTATTCTGACAAAATGTCAGCTCTGGGTGGGGCTTCAGTAGTTATCTGAGTTCAAGATTCCTCACTTTATGGATGAGTAACCTGAGACATAGAGAGGTTCAATGAGTAGACCACAAGGCAATTAGGAAGAGTAACAAAGTAGGAGCCAGAATTCAGAGTTCTTAAATGCAAGTCCAGTGATCTTTTTCACGTCTGCTCTTTTCTCTATGTATATGAATGAATGCATGTATATATGTATGTCTGCATCTGTGTGTATGTTTCTCAGATGGATAATGAATGGACTCAGAATGGAAATGAGTGGCAGGAAGAGATTAGACTGCATCTCATTGGAGAAAATGCACAATGCCTTCAATAATTCTAAACTGTTATACCAGCAAAAGTTCCATTACTTTAACACCAATATTCTCTAAGTGTTGATGACTGTGGCTCACTAAACATAGTCTCAGAAGAATTAAAAAGGCAAATTATCCAAATAAGAATTGAAATGTCAATTTTAAAATGGAAAGAACCACACTGGGTATACATACATCACAACATGTTCTGATGACCATTTGGTAATAAGGCATAGTGTAAAACATATTAATTAAGGATTTGTAATAGTTATAGCAAAGATGATGGTAGTGGCTGACATTTGCAAAGTGCTTCTCATACTTTTTCTCATTTGATTATGTATGAAGAGAAAATTATTTAATCTAGTCAGATAGTGAGAATGAGAAAAAACCAACAACTAGATAATTCAGTGGATGTTATTACCTCTGAGATATTAAAACAGAAAAAAATGAAACCCTCCAAAATTCTGAATAGATCCTCTTCCTATTGAGAAGTCTTATAGGAAAACACAGACAGGAATAACCCAAGATGAGAAGCCAAAAAGAAAAACAGTTTAGAAGTGACAAAAGGAGAATGTACACATAACACAGAGAACTTTCAGATCTTTCTATGTATCAAAATATGCAATATAACCACATTATGTTAATGAGAAATTTTAACATGTCAGTTTTTATCTTCCTCTCTTCTTTTTCAAGGTGCAAGCTGTTGCTTGGTCTGATTAATCAGCTCAAGTTTTTCCTTTGCTTCAGGGGTTTACCAGCAATGTTTTTTTTAATTGTGGGTGCTGAGGAACAAAAAGTCTATCATTGTTTGATTCTTAAAGCATTCGGTTGGTTAGAGATAGAAATTTCTTGATTAAGCTACTATTCTTCTAAGGATAAATATAGTAAAAGTTCAGCATTTAATGAATGATTATGTGCTTCTTTGTTTCTTTCAATTTTACCTTCCATTTTAGAAAGATACTATGTATTAGTTTCAAGGCAGAAGAGCAGTAAGGGCTGGCTAGGCAATAGAGGTTAAATAACTTGCCCAGGGTCACACAGTTAGGAAATAGTTGCAGCTAGATTTGAACCCAGGACCTCCTGCCTCTAGTTCTGGCTCTAAATCCACTATCTTGCTTCCCCTACACAATGCTTTCTTAATTTCTGACTCTATTCAATGATCCCTCCCCTCTCACTAGCTCCCATTTTATGTGTTGTTTTTCCCCCATTCAAATGAAAGACCTCTAAGTATAATAGCTGTCTTATTTGCTTATGTTTATTTTTTTTAGTGTTTAGCACATAGGAGTACTTAAGTGTTTCATCTGTCTTTTTATCTATCTGTCTATCTATCTATCTATCTATCTATCTATCTATCTATCTATCTATCTATCTACCTGTCTGTCCATCCACCTATCTATCTATGCCAGTGTGGCATAATAAATAAAAATGGAGTCAATATGTTCAGATCTCATTTCTGACATACACTGATGACTCAAGGGATTCAGAGCAAGCTACCTTTCAACTCCAGGCAATTCTCTGAAATGATAAGTTACAGAGAAGATATGTATCTGCATTTGCAGAAAGAGAGTTCTTCCTTGGAAGCACCATGTCAATGAAAACACAGGTAAATTAATATATATACATATATACACATATATGTATATACAAAAAAATCACAAGGAAATGATCATCCTAGAAAGAGTTATGAGATAAGGAAAAAGGAATGGAATGGGAGAGAATAACTTGGCTGGAAATTTGAAGCTGTACTTGTCGTACACTGGCCAATTTTATGTCTTATGAATTCATTAACTCCACTAATTGAAGGTTAGTTCAAAATTTGTGGTCTCCAAATACCAGGGCAGTGATGTTGTCTTTGTGTACAACATCTTGTGATTAGGCATTTTATTAGTGTAGCTCATAATCTTCATATTCATCTGTTTTATTTTGTATTTGCCATGTATGTTTCTCAATTTTTCTTTCATATAAAGATGATTTCTCTGTGCATTCCTTTGAAAGAGAAAAATCAGGTTATCTTTTCTAACTGCATTTCTATTTCAAATCCATTATAGCTATTTCATTCATGAAGGCTACACTTAAGAGAGGGACAAATGAACAAACGGTATCATGGAAGTAGGAAAGTTATGAAGAAAAAGAACTCAAAAAACCATGAATTCTGGGTATCATAATTTTGTGATTATGAAATATGATAATAAACAATATGCTACTCTTTCTTCTAAACGCAATGAATATTCTCAAAAACTGGATCTGAACAGGATGTTCTTCCTTTCCCTTTCTGTTGTTCTATGCTAAAATAGCACATTTTTCAAATTGACTAGGAACAACAATGACCCAAGCTACAGAGTGTTTATAAGTGGAAAATTCTCTATACTGTCTATCTCAATCATGCCTCTTTCCCCAAATGTACTAAATCTTCTATCTAGTAATGATCTCCTCATTGGGATCTTCAATAATATGATCTTTCTCAATTTGGTCTATTATTTATCTTGCCATATTAACTGCCATCTAGGGACAAGTGCAAGAAGGAAAAAAATGAAAATAACTGGGAGAGTCAGGGGTAAGAATACTCATTTGGGACTTAGACAATTATAAATGGTGCAATCGTCCTAAATGCTGCAGGGTAATTATGGTTCTATTCTCTCTCCATAAAAGAAACAATTGCCAATTATTGTACTGTTGCTCTTTCTAAAACCTTGGAATTCCTTTTCAATAAAGGTGGTAAAAAAATAACAATCAGCATTAAACATATCCTGATGCTCATGATCTGATCTAATAATTTTCCTCTACTTTTACCATTTTGCCTGTGAGGCTATATACTTTCCCCCAGATATTTTATATAAGGAATGGGAATAGAGAGTACCTTAGTAATCTGTCAGAAAAGACCCAAACAATCATCTTTGTCTGGAGTCAGCTCCCTAATTTCCCTCAGCTGTGTGGCTCTGAAGCCAAAGGTCATGTCCTATGTTGGGAGGAAATCAACTCTCCCAAGTCACTGAGCATTTTAATACAGGAGAAGCTTTAGTTTATCTTAAGATAGGAAGGATATGCAACAAGGATACATTAGTACTTAGCTTCTCTGAATGGGACTCCTTTCTTCTTCACCTGGAAATTTGTCTGGTCAGTCAGTCATGAGAATCAGGAGACTCATATGGCCTCAGACACCCACTATCTAGAAAATGTAACTATGATTTTATGCCCCCTGAGCAGAAAATTGCATCAGGAAAGCTGGGGGCAATAAACTTGCATTGGGAGAGGAAGAAGTCTCAAAGAAAATGGAGAAGTTGCCTCAGGTAACCACTGATCCTATAACCCCATAGTTCTTCTCTATTATTATTTGCAGGTACTATGAGCCAATAGTCTTTCAATCTTCAAGTCATCTTTGAATACTCACTTGCACTCATCCCACATATACTGTCAAACCTTGTTTCTATCTTTACAACATCTCTTAGACATGCCAGTGGGCAGGCAAACAAGTCTAATCATTCTTCTATATGATATCCTTTAAAATACATGACAGTTTTTATTATCTATCCTAATTTCTGTTTCCTAAGCTAAACTTCTCCACTTCCTTCACAGAATCTCTATGTAGCAAGATCTCGAAATTCTTTACCAATTCATTCATTCTCCTCTACTTATTTCCCAACGTATACATGTTTTCATGAAACGTGGTGCTCAGAATTAGACATACTTCAGATGTAATCTGTCCAGAACAAAATATCACCTACTTAGTTCTGGATACTTCACCTCTATTCATACGGCCTTAGGCCACATTGGCATTCTTGGCTGTATGTTTAACTCATAACAAGCTTGCAGTTCCCTAAAATACCAAAATATTACTCATACAAATTGTTGACTCACTAAGTCTCTGCATGTGTACTACTTGTGCATTGATATTTTGAACTCAAATGTATGATTTACATTAATATCCATTGAATTTCTTCTACTGGGATTTAGCCTAATATTCTAGCATGTTAGGTGCTTTTCAGACAGTGATTGTTACTGACCTACTTCCTTTCCTTCATAAATTTGTGTCATCTGCAATTTTTATACACATACTCTCTATAACTTTATCTGTTACTGATAAAAACTTATATGATGTAAATATAAACACAAATCCCTAGTAAGCCTTACCTGAGGGCTCCTTTCAACTTGACATTGAATTATTAATGTCAGTCAGATAGCAAGAATTTATTAAAAACATACTAAGTTCCGAGGTTCTGGGTTAAGATGGCGGCAGAGTAAAAGGCAGCTCTTAACCTCTCCTGACCAAAACACACAAAACTCCTCAAGGGGACATAAAAACAAGTCCAGACGAATGGAGGAACCCCACAACAGGGTGCAGTGTGGAAGGTACATGGAATCGGGCATTTCCATGCTATAAAGGGGTGAAACAGCTCTCACTAAATCGCGGGCTGAGCAACCACCCCACCCCCAACCCCTCCACACACACCACCTATAGCGCCGAAGCCAGTTAAAAAGAAATAGAGCAAGTTTGGGGCACCCATCGAGTCATTGGCAGCTCTGGGGCCTGTTCCTGAGAGCAGCAATATTTGGGACCCCAATAAGCCAAAGAACGCACCCGAAATTTGAGTGCAGGAGAGCACAGGCGCGGCGGAGGCGTGGGTGGAGGCAGACACAGCCACGAGCCAAAGCTCTGAAATCCTGAGTGGGGAACCAGTGCAGACGGGTATACGACTGTGGAAGCAGTGCCTTGAGACTTGTAAAGGAACCTCCAGCAGAGGATCAAGCAAGCGGGTCTACCAGGGGGCTTGACCTTGGAAAAAACCAGAACTCAGACCTCAGAAGCCCAAAGACCGCGGCGAGGATAAAGCTGAGAAACTGCTGGGCTAATGATGGCTACCCAGACTCAGGAAGTTCAGAAGAGAAAGCTAAACAACAAGAAAAAGAAGTCTTTAACACTCGACAACTTTTACACAGAGAAAATTCAGACAACCGAGCAAACAGAGGAGGAGAACAAACAAGAATCCGGACCCTCGTCAAATAAGGAAAACTCCTCACAAGCTATGGAAGAGTTCAAAACTGAGATTCTGAGGCAGATGGAAGAGATCTGGCAAGAAAATAACAGTTTAAAAGGTAGAATCTTGCAATTGGAAAGTGAGGCTCAGAAATCAAATGAACTGATAAGCAAATTGAACA